>NW_003299074.1:159890-170770 GCF_000151645.1 Tuber melanosporum
GCCGGAAAAGATGGCGCCCGCATCAATTCCGTTTCCTGGAAGTTGGATTGACCACCTTGAGGATATTCGGCAGAGGGGCTTAGCCTAAAGGGCAATCGACATCTTTACTATTCCTGCCATGTCCGCCGATCCCGAACGACTCTTTAGTAGGTATGTGGAATAACTTAAACTCTGTTCCCCTATCTAACCTTCTCCAACTTCGCCTATTGCCTTCATACATTTCTAATTATTCACACAGTTCCAAACTACTTCTAACTAATAGGTGGAATTGCTTGGGGGATGACATTATTGAGGCATCTGAGTGTCTCAAATCCTGGTTGAGTTCTGGAATTGTGTATGGTAGGGAGAATTCAGATGTGAATCGCATGGAGAGTACACTTAAGGCTTTGGAGCTACACTCATTGGATCTTCGCTCTTCTTCTGTCATTTAATGTCTTCCTCTTTCAAGTTTCTTTCAAGTTCATCTCTTTTTTTCTTCTTTCATGTCTTAGTTACTAGCTAGTCTTTGTTCATGATACTATACTGGCCAAACACAAGTCCAAAAATCAATCCTTCAGGAAGCCCACTGCTAGCTAGAATACAAGCTTTTCCTGATAGCTTTGTATTTCGACAAGTGGGTTACATATCACGAATACAAACACTTAGGATGTCCAAGTTCAATACAAGCACCTTATATCTCAATCTTAGTTCTAATATTTTCTAATATATATTCTAAGCATGGCAACTATTACACTCTTGGTTAAGTTAATACTTGAAAAGGAAATGAGACTCGGGAGGGTGAGACATTTCCGTGGGGGACGCCCGGGGGAATGGTCCTTAACTTACAATTGTCGGGCAAGTTTAGGAAAAGACAGGACGGACGGACTGCCCCGTTGTGAACACTGACTAGTGGCAGTGCAGAAATATCCCACTGTGTCGGGTGCCTACTTAGTACTCACCGAGTGATAACCCATGAACCACCCTCATATTCGCCCATAACTGCCACAAGCGCCTAGTTCCCCACAGACTTCCTATATTACCTATCCCCCAACCCTACCCTCCTGCAAGGTCAGGCCGCAGAATTTCTTAAATTCACCGCCGGGTCGCCAGCGGAACCCGACCCACAAACCCACAATAAGACTTATCAACCTGCACGGGTTGGGGGAGCGTCGCACGCCTTCATAGTCGACAAGATCAATCACATCCAGCGGTCTGACCCCATGCCGCACCAGAGAAATTTCAACCCTTCAAAGGGGCTTCTGGTCTCCGAATCCGATGAGTACAGGGCGGGCGGGGATTCCAGATCTCAAGGGACTGTCATGTCTTCCCTCATCCGCTTCCAGATTGGGCCCCACTTTCCTGGCGGTGGGATCCAACACCTGTCCTACCTCCCAGGCCTCAGCCTCCGTAACTCTGTAGTCGTTGATTCTCAGGCTACCACCAGGACCCAGCACGCGCCCATTGCTCTGTAGGCCCCCCACATTGGGAAAGCAAGCCGTGTCTTATGGATAAAATGAGCGCCAAAGAATTTCTCAGGCAAACCGCATGTGAGCCCTGACTCCCGTGTCAGTCTACATTATTTCGCCTTGTATTACCCTGCTGAAACATTACCGCGGCCTCTCATGACCTTCTTTGCCTCGCCAAGCACAAAAACAATACTCAAGTACACCATGTGAGCTAATATAGCACGGAACGAGTGGTATCATACTAGGCTAACTTATCTGTATCTGTGACTACGATACGGTACTTGACCCCTTCCCCATCGCAACGCCCCGACAACCCTCCAGCACCGCGCATATAGGATGGTTCCAAGAATAAACACCCAGTCCACAAGTACTTGTACCATCCCTAGCATCCAACCCCATCCAACCCAGTTATCCGAATTCCAAAAGAAACCCAAACGCCCAACCAAGCCATGGGTAATGATACAGTGGTAGGCACGTAACCTAAAAGAAAAACAACTTGACAGCGGCATAGCAAAAAACCATTACAAACAATATCTCAAGTTTATAGGCCCAAATAAATGCCGTCACCCTATTCTCACGAAGAGTGAGTATTCCCGTGCTTCTTGGGGAAGGAGTCATAGCTGCGCAAATGTGATCAAGCTCAAGGATGAGCAGCTCGTTGTTTTTGAAAATTACTTTGGATTCTTCGATTATTTCTTTTCCCGACTTTAGCAAGACTTCGCGGCGAGTGAGAATGGGCGGGGTAACTAACCGGTTCTCTCCTCGTCCGTCAAGGTTGATTGAATATCTTCCAGAGCACCCTTAAACCCTGATCTCAATGAGTCCTCCTTCCCCTTGGGAACCTCAAAACTAAACAGGTTCATCCCAGCAGCTTTACACTCCTCCGCAGTCATATTTCCCCGTCCAGGGAAAAAACCCCTAGCTTGAGAAATCTGGTGCTTAAGTATTTTGCCACCGGCAAACAAAGCCATATAGTAATTATGCGTATAAGCAATCACCAAGTGCGGTTTCTGGGAGAGGACTCGCTTGATGTGCGAAACGTACTCCGCGCGGACGGGCCACTTGAGCAGGGCCATATGGTGGGTTTCCTGGTCGGAAAAGTATTCCAGGTCCTTGAACAGCTGGGGTGCCCGCAACAGAGGCAGCGAGTAGAGATTCTGCAACGCGGTCTTGATTCTGGGATCAGTGGTAGCTTCGGACGAGATTGCGGCCATCCAGGCGTCTTCAAAAGCCCGGTAGACTTGGCAGAATGAGAAGATGCCCTCACGGTAGAGCTTGTAGTCTGTATAGCATCAGCACACGCACTGCATCCGGTGGAGTGCTTGTCAGGTATGATAATTGTGGTTGGAAAAGAAGGGCGAAAAAAAAGAAAGACAGACCTCTAAGACCTAAAGAAAGTCTATTCATGATCATAACATTAACCCTATCATGTCCCTCACTGCACCCTCCAGTTAGAAAATCATTACATGATCAGAATACATTTCGAGAACAAAGAAACAAACCGTGTGGCTGCGTTGATCTGCTGGGATAAGCTCCATAATCCTTGAGATTCCTTCTCCGCCCGAGTGTGGAAATGTTGATGGTGGGCCATGGTAGCGGGTTATTCAAAAATGAATGGAAGCTTCGGAAAGTAGATTTGACTTCGTTGTAATGTAGATCTTCCTTCTAGAGATGCGGTACTGTGCGTTAGGGCTTGCGGGAGAGTGGTGGTCGCGGGGAAGAGAGAGGGGCACAACGTGTATTTCTAATCGTTGCAGATAAGAGAAGGACGCAGTGAGTGAGTGAGTGAGTGAGTGAGTGAATGAATGTGAAGTAATAAGAGGGCGGGGGGTAAGGGAAGGTGATGGATGAGAGTGGGGGGGGTGGGGGGGTGGACAAGTATGATATGGTCTGGAAAGAAGGAAGGAGGCACGAGGTGTGATACCAGCCGGGAGACATCCGGGCCAAAGGGTATCAGTCTCCCTGCACAGCACGGTACTGTACTGCAACGTCCCCGTAGCATATGATAGCATGACCGTGCTGCATCATACTTCGCCGATCAAGTTGGCCTAGCCTGCTTCGTCTTCGTACGAGAGTACAAGTATCAGGGAGCTTTCTCCTCGACGGAAACGTTACCCTGCAGGATCACATCAACCCCACCATCATCTCACAGCACGTGGCCAAGGAATGATACCGAGACCAAAAAATATGGCATTTGGCTATCCCCGGAGCAGGGGTTAATCTCTACTCGAGTACCGGTAGTCTACACACCTTAGGTTTAGTTTCACGGGAATGGCCGATTCTTTGTACTCGTGCTAGTACAAGTACAAGTACGAGTACACGATATTGTATCATACAGGTTATGGTGTCTCAACGACCGGCAATAACACAAGTAGCCCGTTTGAGGACTCAGCGGGGCCTGGAAAATATTGGCGGATATATTTGGTTAGATCGTCCTGAACCCACACGCCAAACCTCGCCGAGGGTGCCTTGCTTTGCCCTCTCCTGATCAAGAATTATACAAGTACTTCGTATAGTGCCAAGCTAAAAGTTAATGAATAGTTATTTGAGGTTAATCTGCAAAAATATCCCTGTCTTCTGCGAAAACATATACAGCACTTACCGTAGTAGCGTAAGCCTTGTACTGTACAGTCGTGTCCGTAAAGTCTTCATACCCCGGCGGCACAACCACACAACCACAACACCTCTCCATGGAAAATTGAAAAAAAAATTCAAACAACTCAATTAAGAAAAGTATATGAATAGAACTAATAAGCCTTAAGAAAATATTATTACCACTTTGTATGACCACCATCTGCATCTAGTACAGCCTGTATTCTCTCAGGCATCCTATCTATCCACCCATCCAACTTCTCTTGGGAAATTAAATCCCATTCCTCCTTTGCTGCCTAAAATAATTCAGCAGCACTGTGAGGCCTCCTATCCAACCTGGAGAATCGATTTCTGAGGGCTCTTTTGAGCAGAGCCCAAGTGTTCCCAATAGGATTGAGATCTGGTGAGGTGGGTGGCCAAGGCAATTTTTGATAACCACAGTCTGACTGCAATTTTCTGTTTTCCTTTGTCTGCTGCTAGGTAGATGTTGTCAGAAGGTCTATCCAGACCTTCTATAAAAGAGATGAGGTATGGCTGGTGGATTTCAGTTGCATAGTGGTGGGAATTGAGGCCAAGTCTGTCTCCTTTGCTGGTCCTTTCTTCCTCACCCCTCTTCCTCACAAGAATTAACTCAGTCCTGCCACCCTTCATGATTGCAGCATAGACCCCAATACTAGTCCTCCCAGACTTAAAGCTAGGCTTCAAGTTTTTTTCTTCCAGCTCTTCACCAGGTCTAACTCTGACCTTCCTGCCAGTAGGATTTGGATCATAGATAATGGTGGCTTCATCTACAAAAACAACCCAATTCCATGCACCCCTCCAATTCCTCCTTCTCCTAGCAAACTCCTTTCTCTTCTCCTTCTGTCCTTTCCTCCAAAAAGGTATTTTTCTAGGTATCAGAAGCTTAAAATCAGCTTCTGATATGATCTTATCCACAGATGTCTTTTCCAGACCAATATTCACTTTTTTGGTAATGTCGCATAACGCTAAATGAGGCTCAGCATTGATAATGGACTCCACTATCTTTCTTCTTTGAGGGGTAATTGTTGTTGGTCTTCCAGATCTGGGGGCATCATCGGTATTTCCATCTCTTGATTCAGCTCTTTTGACTACTGATTGAACAGTTGCCTTAGAGATACCCATAACATTAGAAATTTTATTATACCCCATATCAGTATGTTTATACAGGGCATAGATTTCCTTATTTTGGTCTTCTCTAGCTCTTCGGGTATGTGGAGTGGTCATGGTAGAGGCAGTTGTTGTGGGAATGGAGGACAACACGGTTGCCGCTCCAGGGTATGAAGACTTTACAGACACGACTGTACCAGTATGATACCTCACTCTACTAGTATCTTATCATCAGCCTATGCCTTAACCTGTACTCTCGTTCATGCACTTTTAGCGTCACGTTAAAGTAGAGATTATCGATTGAATGGATAAAAGAAGTAGCAATTAGAGGTAAGATTCAACACAAGAGGAGTAAAGATCAATGGTGAGATAAGTGCGACAATGCAAGTAAGAAAAATAAATAGAGGACTGGATAGGCAGAAGAAACTTATTCAAGTGAATGAAAGAGACTAAAACAATGGGTTTCGTAAAGTGGAACATTGTAAGTATCGATTTTACAATAACTACAGGTAAAATAAGTTCTGTGAATCTGAACATGGGAGCTATCAGGTGAATAGTGAAAGCTATCATAGTTGGAAGAATGGGGGAGGAGCTAGGTAACTGGGTCTTTCCACAAGGGAGGAAGGCAGGTAGCCTTTGTAATGTAGCCCATTGCAAGGCTAGCACAGGTATTCCCTTTGGGGATATCAGCTGAGAGAAGAGTAAACTGTAATTGATGTTTATAAGTAGATAAGTAGGATGTAGCAGTTATATACTTTTCGTAAAGTTGTGTCTGAAAGGTTTTCATAACCTTGCTTAGTAATGGTGCAACGAACAATCACTCTTGTATTTCCACCCTACCATGGTACCACCACACTCCAGAAGAGCCAAGAAGACAGAAATAAGGAAATTTATGTTCTACATAAACATACTGATATGGCGTATCGTAAAATTTCCAAGCTTCTGAAACTCTCCGAGCTAACTGTTCAAAGTATTATCAAAAATGTAAAATCAAGAGATGGAAACACTCATGAGACTCCCAGATCTGGCAGACCAACCAAGATTACTGATGCCAAAAGGCAGATAGTCCTTGGTATTCTTGATGCTGAGCCTCTTTTACTACTCAGAGACATTACCCAAAAAGCCATTATGGGACTTGGAAAAGACACTATTAATAGGATATCTGCAGAAGCTAGTTTTAAGCTTAAGATTCCCAGAAAAAAGCCATTTTGGAGGAAAGAACAAAAGGAAAAGAGAAAGAAGTTTGCTAGAGTGAGGAGGAATTGGACAAGAGTTTAGAAATAGATTGTTTTTGTGGATAAAGTCACAATTAAATATGATTCAAATCCAGTTAGGAGAAAGGTCAGACTCAAACCAGGTCAAGAGTTGGAAGAGAAGAACTTAAAGCCCAGCTTTAAGTCAGAATGCACCAAAATAGGAGTATATGTCATAATGATACATGGACGATGGACAGAATTGATTCTTGTCAGAAAGAGGACTGAGAGGATATTAGGCAGAGACAACTTGATAGACTTCAGAGTTGTTTAAGACTACCAAGATTTGTTTCTGTAGATGGAGGTTGTCTAGAAAGTCTCGGATTTTACTCCTTTTATTTATGACAACTGAGAGGAGAGTAAAGTAGGTAAAGTAGAATAGAATCATGAAGACAAGGTTTTATTATTAAGGTCTCTTCTCCATTGCTTGATGATGTCTAAAAGCTTGAGACGTACTTTGATATTTATATTGCACGTCTGAGTGTTCACGGACTAAATTTATCTATTATACAACTATGTACTTCTCTGATTATAAGTTGCAATGTCAGGTATTCTTCAAAGATGTGAACACCTAGAGACCCTGAAAACCACTACAACCTATTTAGTAATTATGATATTGCTAACTAGGAGCCCTGCTGTTCCCAATAGTATTTATCCAATCATCAGAGTCTTTAGAGTTATGGCTTAGTTTTCAAGTCTAACTCAGTTGGCCCTAATTGTCTCCATCATTGATGAAATGATCAGTTTCATCTGCGGATTGTATCTGTAGAGGTAGTCGTAATTGCAACCTTCCTAGGTTGCCTGACTTCAAACCTCTAAAACTCTATATCCAACCCACAGATATCTTCAGGAGGACTTTCTACTAATTCGTAGGAGGCTATTCTACCAGATTGATGGATAATCCCTTGGTTGGCAACCCTTGAGTGCATTGGGTAATAGGGTTTCAATTGCTGTAATAGTATTGGAAATCCTTTCTGCAACCACAGTGCATTCTTGGACTTTGTTGTAACACTCTGTAAAGTCTATTGGCTTCTGTAGTAGTATTCCTGAGAGTTCTAGTCTCTTCTGGTTATTGTAGTATGAGTGTGAATGTATTGGTTTTTTATTAAGATCCTTTACCATTTGATACCATATCTTCATGTGAAAATGTCACTTTACTTACAGCTTATACCAAAGATGTCACATCTTTGAAGCCTAGTAACCTTCTGTATAGTTGACAGATTTACTCCATTCCACTTCTCAGACCTAGCCAAAGGTCCCCTCTAATATATTCTGTGAACTAGATCCGGTCGGACAGATGGAAGTGACATATACTGTATTACTCTTACACCTTCAATTCTGTGACATTATAGTCACGGGATGCGACAGAGATTGATATATATCATGATGTGCGGGCCCTGTCAGGGCATTAGAGGAGAGTATTGGAAACTAGAGATTCCAATTCCGAGTAGAGTTAACCCACTTAGGGTAGTTCCTAGATATTGAATTTCAGTATTCCTAACAGGAGAAGAGGACAAGTAAGAGAGATAGACTTCAGTTCAATGCCCACCAATATGTAATGGAAGTCCATCAACCCTCCCTTATACTCTTTATAAAGAGTATAGACAGAGCCCCTGAAACCATCTACATGGCTGCTGATAATGCATCATGGTATAATAGTGCAGAAAACAAATAATAATAACAGGATTGTAGATATTAAAGATTATATTAGCTCCCTAACTCACCAGATCTTAATCCTATTGAAAATACTTGAGAAATTCTCCAAAAAGCCATTAGAAAGCGATTCTCTAAGGTTGAAAGAAAGCCCTATAGTGTTTCAGAATTATTTCAGGCAGGAAAGGAGGAGTGGAAAATGATTCTGGAAGAGACATTTGATGGATGGATTCAGAAAATGCCTGAGAGAATTCAGACAGTATTGGATGCAGATAGAGGTCACACAAAATGGTAGCATTAGGAAACTATTAATTTCTATTACTATTTCTATCTGTTTTAAAATTGTATTTTTCATTTTTTTTTTGTCCGACTAATGTGGTGGTTCGTTGTGGTAGTATGATTGCCTTGAAGAGTATGTAAACCTTTCAGACACGACTGTACCATATTCCAGGCCAGCCATTCTCGATATCATAAATGTGATTACCAAATAGACTGCCGTTCTTTCCCCATATACTGCTATGCTATAAGAAAAGAAATTCTAAGTGTAGTGTCCAGAAACTAAAAGGAAAGTATTATCCAGCTTTGGACTCCATGCAGTTGGGTAGAGTAGTAGCTGTGCTGCTGATCAGCTAGATATATTCCTCCTATATGTAAATTGTTGTCTACTGTAGCTGTTAGCAGTACAAGCTCTCTAATTGGCTGGTTGCTAGATGAGTTATCAATTAAATTATGGTAGACATCATAATTGGTGGTGTGTAGAGGACAAGGATTGTGAGGAATGGTATAGTTTCCTGATTCTGGTTGCATATCATAGGTAGTAGTAAGAAGTCCTACTAATAACTTATCTTGCCTAATAATAGCTATTACCTGTCAGCTTTCAGGTATGACTACAGATATTGTGTACTAGGTATAATGGAGACTTCCTCCGAGATGATAGATCTTGAGGTTGGGGGACACTGTGATGAATTCTTCTGCAAATGCAAACAATTATAATAAATTTCAAACTCTCAACAGTAGAATTTGAAGAAGCGAAACATTAAAACTTAATATCGTTAAGCCATAGCTTTACTCAATTAAGTCCTGATCTTGTGAGGTAGTTGATTGACAGAATAGAGAAAAACTCACATATACTTAAGTAGATTTCATATACTGCCAGTTACTCTCCATCAATACTCTGCATTCGTGAGTATCCAACCCCTTTGGTCTGTCTAGCCAACTTCTGTGGATTTGACCAAAGATCCTTTATAGTGAACTAGACTACTTTGTAGTTTGCTAATATCTACCTAACAGAAATATTTTAGCTGCTGTATCTGCAATACAACTGCAGAAGTAAAAACTCCTCTTATTGGAGACATGTTAGTGGTAAGCTAACATGTCCAAGTGGATGCAATACCAACTATGGAACTCTCTACCTATATACACTTAGTCTTCTACAAACTTCTGCAGTCTCTGAACATCAATCCGGTTCTACTCTATTTGTAATGTGTTCACAAGGTGTCGGTCATATTATTGGTAAAGGTATGATAGTTGACTGGTGGCCAGCTCTAATAGAGAGAAGGCGAGAGCTGCGACCTAAAGGATGCTTCGAAGGTGTACAGGGAAAACTAAGAAGTAACTGATCAACTAAGCATACTGAAATACTCTCTGTTGAAGTCTGCCTTTTTCATCATGGAATCAAGCAGTCTTTAAATACACAAATCTGTTGATCTCTAACATGAATGAAACTAATTAAAGGTATCAAGTAATACACTTTAGTAAAATAACTTAAGTATCAAAATGATACTTAGAACAAAATATAAAACAAAACCAAGTGTAAATAATACTAAAAACAAACCAAGTATCAAATAATACTTAAAATAAAACATAAAACAAAACCAATTACTGAGTACCTGTACCGGTTACATTCCCTAAAACAAAATAACTGCTTTTAAAACAAATAAAATCTAATAATCATCAAAAGTGGAGTCCAAGAAACTAAAGGCCTTAATTTCTGCTATAATCTCTTTATCATAAGTGTCACATTAGAGACAAAATTTTTTTTTTAAAAACATTGAGATTCCAAGAAATGCAAGTTACAGTAGTTATGAAGACTAGCTTCATAGTTTATGTCCACACAAGCATTGTTACAATCAGGGTAATAGTCTATCCAGAGGATAGTGGAGTAATCTCCAGGTTGGATAATATCGTAGTTCAATCACAGTCCAACAAGCTATTAGTATGGCCTCAGGTCAGGTTCTACATAGTCTGACATTGTTATGATATTCAGATGGTAAATGGTAACTAGATGAAGTCATTGAAAATTTGTTCCATAGCTTGATTGTCCTTATCACTTCTTTTGAATTCCAACTTGAAGTATGGTACCCAAAACCTATCTCTGGCTTCTAGTTCTATTTGCTATCGCTTAGTTTCTGGCATAGTTGTTGTCCAGCACATTGTGATGTGGCTGATTATTGCTGGTAGGGTACTGTCTGGTATGTTGGCTTTCCACTCCTTGTTCACCATGTCCTTAGTGTGCTCCAGTCCTTTGAGCTGTTCACCGCTATTTTCACTCATTGGGTATTTTTTCTATTTGACCAAAAACTAATCATTTCCATGTCAAAGGCAGTGGTCTCAGATTTCTTCAACTTCTTATTCTTCTTTCTTTTTGATGGTGATAGGTGCAGGTGGAGAGTGGAGTCTTCTAGAGAACTTGGAGTAGTTATTAGAGTAAAAGCGTTGGACAGAGGAGGTGTGGAAAAAGGTGGTATTGTGGTAATACATGCATCCATTGCTTTTGGACAGTGTAGTTTTCTGTATCCTTGTCAAAAAA
>NW_003299074.1:170920-173279 GCF_000151645.1 Tuber melanosporum
GCAGCTAATATTAGTAACAAACATATTCCTGTAGACCATAAGCATAATACCTGGTGGAATAGAAACATGCTTATATCATCCCTTTTATACAGTAGTTGTGCTCTGGAATTGAGCAGCTTTAACTGCTTGGAAAGCATCATTCTGGATAGCTTTATGGCGATTTAAATGGTCATTTGAGGTGAGGATAGAGGAGTTCTTGAAAAGGATTGTAGGAAGAAAGGGGTATTGCTGGCCGAATATTGCCTGGTATGGAGACATTCCAAGAGTATTTAAGTATCAAGCATTGATGTAGGTGGCAAGCTCGGCGAGAGTAGATTCCCAGTTAGTCTGTTGTTCATTCATCATGTTCCAAATTCTGGTCTTGACTTTACGGATCCTTGGCTGTTAGTCTGGTGATGTCAAGGAACTACCATAATGTGGTTGATTCCAAGGAAAGTCAAGGTCTGTTTCTAGAATCTGGCTGTAAAATGGGGATCAGTATCACTGACAATAGACAATGGGTATCTGTTAGAGGTAAATAGTTAAGACTGAAAGTTATTCCAGTTGTCCTCAATAGAGTCAGTAATCTTCATTCGTATGAGTCATGTGTATCCAGAAAAATGATGTACAGCTTCCAAGATAGTGTCATAACTGGTGGACTTATTGAATGGTCCGTCTTCAAAATCCATTACAAAGGATTCGAAAACTTCACAAGGCAATTGAAGTGTCTGGACTTTTCCTTCCAGTAGCTGAGCTCTTTTCTTATTCACCTGGTTGAGCTCACATTATTTGACATTTTTTTGCATTTGGTAGCAGTAAATATATGATTTTTTGGGATGTATAGGTAATGTTCACCATAGTGAGTGCTAGTATAAACCATTTCATTGGATATGTTGCAGGAGAAGAGGTTACCATGTTTGATGCTGTCCATAGCTTTGAAGTAGACTAGGTCATAGCGGTATCCTGCTGTTATTTGGCTTTGGAAGGATGAAGTCAATTCATCCATAGTTGATCTGACATCTCGTTCATCTTTAATGAGAAATCCCCTTGTCAGTTCAATAGGGTCTTCCTCTTCTTCAAAGGTCTCATAGAATTGTTGGCGAAGTTTGGGAATTATGGGTGGCATAATGGAGACAAAAGTCATATTATTGTATACATGTAAGGGTCTACCAAATAGTGGTTGTGAATCTATTATGAGAGGTAAGAATAGAGGCACTAAGTGTGGAGGATGCAGATATGATGCTGCTTCCAGGTAGAATACTGCTTCTTCAAATTATTCCAGCCCTTGGTGTCTTTTCAGAGCAGGATTAAGGGTAAAGAGGGATTGGATTGATCCATTAGCTACATTATCCATTATTTATTGTTCTTCTTCCTCTTCAGCAGTACTAAAGCTGGTACTTTTGGAGTTCTTACTAGAGGTATAGTATGGTTATTGGTATTTGTTGTTGGATTTAAGTTCAGTCCAGAAAAAGGGACAGGTATCGAGGGAGCAGTGCGACCAGTAGAGTATGCTTTCTTCAAGCTCATGAGGAGGTGTACTGTGAAGAGTGCAATCTTCTTTCTATTCAACAATGATATCGTTTCCGCGTTCTGTTCCTGCGGCCCTATACATTGTATAAGAGAAGAGAGTGGAGGGACTAGTAGTATTGGCTGTAGACAATATTGATTCTTATTCATAA
Organism: Tuber melanosporum; assembly: GCF_000151645.1. NCBI lineage: Eukaryota > Fungi > Ascomycota > Pezizomycetes > Pezizales > Tuberaceae > Tuber > Tuber melanosporum. Next base: position 172,579 of record NW_003299074.1, read on the forward strand.
GAGGTATTGTCAGAGCTGTCTTCACTTTGCCTTATGTGGTCATAGACAAGGGGAGGGTCTGGGAGTGTTTGGTTTTCATAAATGTAGTAGAGCACATCAGCTAAATAGTTGGTTCTTCCAAGGGTGTAGATGATTTTTGCATCGTATTTGCTGATTTCTTATTTCTATCATGTTCTTCTCCATCCAGGAATCTTATCTGTTTTCTGATTAGTGAGGGGTTAGTGGTCATTGATAATAATAAAGGTATTGCCTATCAGGATGTAGTTGAAGGTAGCAAGGGCATCGATCACTACAAGGACTTTGTCTATAGCTACATAGTTTATCTGAGAATTAGTGAACTTTCTGCTATGTAATGCTGCCAGTCTTGCTGATTTATGTGAAGATGCTTGACCAACCCTTGCTCCAACTTTGACATCTGGTACATCAGTAATGAGCTATATTGGTTCGGGTTTACTGTAATTGATAGGCCCTATTACATTGGCATTCTTAATTAATTCCTTAATGTTAGTGACGGCTTGGTTATAAGAGTGGGTCTAAACGAATTCCGCATTACCGGTAAGGTCTGTGACTAGAGAAGTCACAGTGGATTGGTGTGGCAGGAATTGGGAGATATAGTTCACAAGTCCTAGGAAAGGTATTAGTTCATTCTGGTTCCTGGGTATTGTCCATTTAGTGTTGTTTCTAAATTCGTATATCCTCGC
>NW_003299074.1:173429-185167 GCF_000151645.1 Tuber melanosporum
AATTACCTAGGAACTGGCATGTTTATATCTTATCTATTACATGTCTAAAGATATTAAGCTTGTTGGTAACCAGAATGGATTTGTTTCAGTTAGCATAGAATTGGGCTTCCCTTAGCTTAGTACATATCAAGCCTATATGGTATGCATGTTCTGCTTTGAAGTTCAAGTAAATGAGAATATCGTCGATGTATACCCATACAAAATGGTGGAGGTATTGGCTTAGCAGGTTTTCCATAATCCGCGTCAAGGTGGCAGGCACACTCATGTCACCTCGTAATATGACTTGGCTAATGAAACTACCGAAGCGTATCTTGAAACTGTTATAGTGTTTGCTTTCTGGGTCTATCCTTATTTGGGAATAGGCATAGCTTAGGTCAATCTTGCTTGGAAATCTAGCCTGTCCTACTGCATTCAGGATCTAGGTTTAGTTTAGGATAGCAGGACTGTTCATACCCGTATTTTCATTCCGTAGTTTGAGGTTACCCAGGATGCGGATTCTTTTGCCATCTGCTTTGAGTTAGACAAATATTGGTGCAGCTCCTGGTTCTTCTGCTGCATAGATGATTCCTCTTCTCTGATTCTGATTTATCAAATCACATAGCTAGTTCTTGTCTGCATTAGGGATGGAGTAAGTTGGTTGGTTCTTTAGATTAGAGGGGTCCTGCAGGCAGATATAGTGGTTGACTTCCCTCATGGGTGGTAGTTTTTCTGGGATCTGATCCGGGAAAATATCAGAGTATTCATCTAACAGTTATTGCGCAGTTGTTTTGCAAACTGTAGCACAGTATTCTCCACTTGTTGGTTTGTATGAGACTCAGACCTTGTATTCTGGGAAATCAATAGTGGCCTCTCAACATTTGATTAAGCTTTGTGGCAGTTCAGGAATAGCATCTCAATCAGAGTGTCATATTTGGCTAGGTTTCCTACTAGCAGCACTTGTAGGAACAGGATGGCAAATTCAAGTCCAAGAGTTGTATTACAAGTCTTATAGCTGATGGATGGTAATCCCTTTACTGCCATATTAACTGGTATGGATTGTTTTAGATCTCAGGTTGGGAGTCTAGAGGCTGAGGAGAAAGTATTACTGATTATATCTCTTGCTATTGTATCAGTATCAAACAAGACTCAGGAGTTCTTGCAGTTAATCAGAATACTGCCTTCTTGGGTAGTGTGGGTTTTTAAGGTAGTGAGTGGCTGGACACTATTGCATTCCAGATTGATATATCCAATATAGATCTCCTGATATTCACTAAATTGGATGTCATCACTATCACTTTCGATGTTATTTGCGATTCCTGTTGTTTGATTACTTTTCCTTTACCCTTCTTGGTAAGATAATTCTTTGCTATGTATGCAGTTTTTTTATATTCAAATAATTCACCCTTTTGGTGTCTCAATTCCTTGGTAGACATTGTTTTCTTCTTGAAAACTCGGGGTTTTTATTCTTCATAGATGTTGGAGGGCTTGTATTGTGGCTGTCTACTACTCCTAGAAGATACCAGTATCTTGTATGCCTTGGTATTGTGAAAAATAGCATCTTTTTGTACTACCCTGGGAATTATTATCGACATAATATCTCAATCTTCTTTGAGTTGCTCTACCTTGCGTTGGGCAGTGAGGTACATGGCATTGTAGAATTATTACTTTATGATATAACTTAAGATACCTCCTTTCTTTATTCCATTCCTATACATTAGGAAATCTGTAGTAACATCAAAAATTGTTTTAACTTGTACTCCTGTTAGGCGGAGATAACCTGATAGAAATCAGAGTTGACTAAACAAACTAAGATTCGTTTCTGTAAATGGAGATTGTATAGGAAGGCTCAAATTGTACTCATTTTGTTTATGACTACTCAGAGGAAAGAAAAGTAGATAAAGTAGAATAGAATTGTAAAGACAATAATACATTATCAAGGCCTTTTCTCTATTGCTTGATGATGTTTAAAAGCTTGGGAGGCACTTTGATATTTATATTCTAGGTCTGAGTATTTGTGGACTACATTAATCTATTATATAACTATGTACCTCTTTGATTGTAACTCACAGCATTGGGTATTCTTCAAAGGTGAAAACCCTGGAAACTCTGAAAATCATCACGCTCTCTTCAGTAATCATGTTATAATTAACTAGGAACCTTGCAGTTCCCAATAGTCATTATCCGATCATCTCAGGCTTTGGACTTATCACCTAGTTCTCAAGTCAAATAGAGTTACACTCAATTGTCTCCAGCACTGATTAAATGATCAGTTTTATCTGCAGGTTGTATCCTCGAGGATAGTTGTAATCACAACCTTTCTAGGTTGCCTGACTTTAAACCTTTATAACCTCTTACTTAACTAACAGATATTATTTGAAAAACTTCATACTAACTTACAGGAAGCTATTCTAGCAGATTGATAGATAATCCCCCTGTCCGTAACCCTTGGTTACTCTAGGTAATAGGATTTTAATCACCATTCTATTATCCGCTGGCATAGGGTTAATGCAAACCATAACTACTAATAACTATAAACTAACTAAACTTCAGGCCCAGCACCTCAAATATGCCTATGCCATGCCCTAATATGAATACCAAATAGATAGCAATCAATAGTAAAGAAAGCCCTCACTAAAACAACACTGTACATACTGTAGTATGGGCCCAACCAAGCCAAACAGCCAAAGCAATAAAACCATCTAGCATAGCCGAAGTCGATTGAAGTACCAATCCCTCAAGTTCCTTATACAAAAACACAACATTAAAGCACTACTATTGGTCTGAATATTGTCTTGTAAACCCTCTATAACAGAAGATACCCTCCCAGCCAGGGCTACTTAATGATCTCACCAACTGTCTAAACTGTCTAATATCTACCATATATCTCTAAACAAAGAGAAACCTAGGAGTAGCAACAGACCATGATAGTCAGTGGAGCCTATCTCCCACTCTTGATACCTTGCTCCTCCCACCACACTTTAGCCCAGCTAAAGAAATCAAACAAATACTACAACACCTAACTTAAAAGCTCAGCTAAGTCCTGGCCAATACTTGTATTCTACTATCTAGACAGCTAGCTATCAGCATGGTGGCTTTATAGCACTCAGTAGCCTATCAGTATTGGAAATAGTTAATTTAAGGTTGTCCAACCTCACATACCCCTGACTGGTCCTTGCAGGAGCCTTACCCCATCAACCCAGCTCCAGTCAAGCCACCAGGCCAGATGCCATAGCACCCACCCAGTCCTGTCAGCCTCACAGGCGGCAAGCCACCTATAAGCCACTTGATCGCTTATAACTAGCCACAGCAGGCAGTCATAATCTAACCACACTACTGTAGTTCCGAACTCCAACGCCCAAAGGCATGATGGGATCCAAATAGCTAAAGCCGAGAGCTACATCTATGGTAGCCACCCAAAGGCAGCCAGCAGTACCAGCTGACAAAGGACTAATGAAACATTAGAAGAAAGATGGCCTAACTGGTGCTCCAGGGAGTGGAGGTGTCTAGATAAGAAACAAGACAAACAAAAGGTGGGACCAACTTACAATTAGTATGACTACCAATAGCTATACAAAACTAGCCCGAACCCTGCATATGACCAAGCGTGGCTCAGCAATGAATTGACCTATACTACCTATAGTAAATCTACGAACTCACCTTAGGGAGCAAGAAGGTTCAGGATCAAAGCCATCTCCACTGAGGTGAGGAGGTGATGCCTGACTGAACTACTACACATAACACTGAAACTGAGATGAAGAGAATAGCAATAAATGAAAACATAAGATTTTGACTATAAAAATACAAAGCAAAAAGGAGGAGCAGAGCTATTACTGCTCGTGCTACCTGAAAAGTGATGCGATCGGTAACTTGCGTTGAAGACACAGGATAGTTATCAAGCAAACTGGTCGGAGGCGTTTTGCATTTCAAGAAACTAAGAACTCCATTAAAACTCTACAAGAAACATGAGCTGGCCCAAACAACCTAGTAAGTGTTCTTTCAAAATACAACTAGACTGTCCCCTAATCAAATGTGAAACTTGCAAGTAGACAAGAGAGACGAGGTGAAACATATTTTATCAAAAGGAGATTGTAAACGACTGTGTTGAATAGCTCGAAGTACTGGTATTGTAAAATCTAGGACAAATAATGTGAGGTGCGAACAGGAATAATCCAACCTCGGACCACACAACAATCTACCTTGTGAGGATACTAAGTGAACACAGATAGCTGCCTAATATCATGAACTATCGTGAGAGTTGAAGCCAGCTAAAGGGCAAAGAAAGAAGGTAGGAGATGACTTAGGTAGTTGAATGAAGATTTATTTTAAAGGTTAAACCTACTACCTTATATAGATCTTCTTGCAATCCTCTTAAAAATCAAACTATCATGTGGATTGCGGCTGTACCCCATATAACTACATGATCCGTTGTCCTTATGACCTTCTTACTTGTCATCTACATAGCTCCTATGACCTCTAAAGAGGTCATGTGTATGAAATCCAAGTAAGTCTTACAAGGCTTACTCCGATTCATCTAACAATCCCAATCTAACATATCTATCACAACTCTAGACCTAAGTCATGTGCGAAACCTACATGACCACAAAACAGATCATTTATATGAATAATAATTATAACATCATACAAATCAAATGAGTTATTAATCAAAACACATCCCACATATTACAGATATGACAGGATTTCGCACATGACAAGATAATGAGCCATGGGTCTTGTGCACATGATTCGCACAAGTTATATGATTTGTTTATGTTATGATTTGTTATATTTTGCACATGTCTGGATTATGAGTTTTAGGTTATGTGCATATAACTGTAACAGTCCCACTTCGGATGCTTAGTTCTTGGTGATAGGGAACTATACTTCTCTTCTCCTGCTTCTTAGCCTTATTATACCTCTAAGCCTATACATACGTTACCGAGAGTAAAAGACCTTTGTATTCTATCGGGAACACCAATCGTAAGCTTTTTCTAACTCTCCTTCATGAAGGGTTCTCTGTGGTGTAACGATAATAAAGATCGTGATAATAATAAAAAGTATAAAGATATTTCATATTTGTTATATTAATAAGTAGGAAAAGTACTTAGAATTCAATGTAATTTTATTTAAACTCGTGGCGCCAACACTAGCATACAACGAGCCCCCACTGGCACAGGAATACCGCTAACTGGTATACCACTAATCCTAAGCTAACTGAGTCTATGGCCCTGCACCTACCATCCCAAGTCATGCCTACACAGAAACTAATTACAAGACCATTAAACAACCCAGCGCCCGCCCTAGTCGAAGTCCATAGCCACTCTAGTATGAAGCCAACCAGCACTAAGTGTAGCCGAAGCTGATCAAAAGACCAACCCAACCAGGTTCCTCATCCAACAAATATAAAATCAATACCACCTGGTTTAAAAACTATCATGCAAAGCCTCCACCACAATAGAAAACCAACTAACACAAAATAAACCTACAGGTGACACAATGGCAGGGAGGAGGCAACCAACATATCAACCTCTCGTAACAGCATGCCAGGCTGTCGACCCTATGAACCCACTTTGCCAGTTGTGTCCGAAGAGTGTACCAGTAAGGAGGACCTGTACCCACTGCCCGTCCCCCAAATAAAACAATACAAACAAATAAAATACATAGAGGTAGTAGCAGACCAAGAAGGTCAGTAGGGCCTATCTTCCACCTGTAGTGCCATGCCTCCTCCTGCCAGACCTGTAACCAAACCAAGGAAACCCAACAAACCCCATAAAACCCAGCATACAAGACCTAAACAAGTCCAACCAGGTGGTCGCAACCCACTATCTGCACAGGTAGCTGTCAGCCAGCCAGTCCATTGGGGAGCTTTAGAGCACTTAGTAGCTTTATCCAACAGCTCAAGCCGGACTGGAAACACTTAATGAGACCTCGCCCAACCTGACGCAGGCCCGAGCAGTGCTCACAGGTGCCTCTCCCCCTCCAATCAGCCCCTCAAAGCCCCACACACCAGATGCCACAGAGACCATCCAGCTCCCCTGTCCCACAGACAGATCAACCATCCGATAGCCACAGGACAGCCCATACCTAGCCTCATCAGGTAGCCACTAGTCTTGGCTACACTAACAGAGCCCCAATCCCCACCACCTTGCAGCCGAGGTGGGCCCACCAGCCACCGCTGGGAGCCACAAAGGAGGCAGCACCAATACCGAAAAGTACTGGCACTAGCCATACCGTCCAACCCAGTCGAAACGAAGCTCAACCAAGCTAGAACAGAGTAGACAGAGCTAGCCGAAGCCAGCCCCTCAGGTCTGGCAACAAGCAAAGACCAAACAATAAGCAAGAGGCACCTCCAACTGATACAACATGAAGGGGGAGTGCAAGCGAACAGGGGTAGACAAATAGAAGGTAGGCCTCACTGGCAATGGGTGAAGCGGCTAACCACAGTCTACAACCGAACCACCCAAATACACAGACAACGCGAGTGGCTGGCAGCCAATTGTTCCACACCATCCCAGGCAGTAATGAAAAACCACACCAGGGGGTAAGATTTTTCAGGGTCAAAGCCATCCCTACCAAGGCGAGGAGGAGACACCAGACTAGACTACCATAAATGCCGCAAGGACAAAAACTCCAAGCGAATGGTGATAAACAACATCATAGGATTCTGACTGTAGAAACGAAAACCTAATGAGGAGCGGTCCGGTGGGCACCGCCCTGCCATCTGAGGAATGACGCAGCTGGTACGGTAAGTTGATACTTAGGAAGGCCATTAGTCTTACCCAAGGACGTTTTGTATCGTGAGAACTAAGAACTCCATTAAAACCCAACAAGAAATATGAGTTGGCCCAGAGAATGACATGGGTGATCCCCCTAAACACAATGTTCAATCCCCCCTAATCGAACACGAAACCTGCGAGTAGATAATAGACAGGAAGACGAAAATATTTTACCGAAAGGGGCTCGTAAGGTACTGTGATGAATAGCTTGAGTTGCCAGTATCGTGAGATAACTAGCAGGCAACGAAATGTGAACCAAACAAGTAATCTGCCACTCAACGCCAACAGGCCTCAACACCAAGAACCCCAGGAACTACTAAGCGAACTCAGATATCTCCTCCAGAATCTAAGGCATCAAAGCCCATCAATAGTGTGAAAGAAAGGCTAGGGGCAAAGCGATGGCAAGGAGGAGGAAAAGTACTTAAAACAAAGCTTGAAAAGCCTATCTTCCTCGGCCGTACTAGCCTTGTTATATAGTGTTCTTCCTGCCCCTAGTTATGTGCCCCAAAATGGTCACATGTGCAAAACCAAATAATAACAAACAAATCATGTGATCAAAGTGGTCATATACTTAAAACCCAGGACCTCGTAGCAAGGTCATGTACAAAAACTCATAAACCAATCGTAACACAATAAACAAGTCACATAATCCCTAGTAGTCACATGCATGAAACCCATGACCATAAAATGAGGTCATGGGCTAAACATAAATTATAGGCATAAGGCATACCTGCAAGGCACACTTGTAAGGCATACTCGCCAGGCACATATCCCATCACTTATACTTGAGTCATATGTGAAACATAACAAATCATAGTATAATAAGTTATATGACTCATAACCATACATCACATGAAACCCTTTTCCTCACCAAGCCACATTTGTGACAATTACTTGTTTATTTTATGATTTGTTATGTTTCTTACATATCTTGATTATAAAGTCATAGATTTCGTGCATATGACTCACTCAAGTCATATGACATGTTTATGTTATGATTTGTTATGTTTCATACATCACTTGATTATCAGTTATGGGTTTCAGACATATCACCCAGCTGAGTCATATTATTGTTTACAAGCATTTTACATGACTTATAGTTATCAGTCATCAGAGTTAGGTTTGGCAAGAAGAGCACCATATAAGGAGGTCAATACAGCTGAGGAGGATAGTTTCTTTATGCTTTGTTCTATGGAATTTCTTTACTTATTACTTTATACGCATAAAATATCTTTATGCTATTTATTCATTAAATCTCTCATGAACCTAAGGGCAATATCACTATCGATCACGATAACAGGTATCAGCCAAGTAAGTGTAGTAATACTGGACAAAGAGCCTAAGAGCTATTGAATGAAGAAGATATATATATATATATATATCAAGAAAAGGTATTGCCCGTCGCTATATATTACCCGAGACTTAGGAAGGTTATACCACGTGACCTCTAAATAGGTAATGTGTGCCGAAACCTAACCATGATACACTCAATTAACTGAGCCTTTATGTGAGGTAGAAACGATCTGTATACACTCAAAATTGTCTAAACTGATCGAGATTCATTGTTTAGATAGAAATTTGTCTAGAAAATCTTAGAAGGATTATTCATGTAGTTTATGACTACTAAGAGTAGAGTGAGGTAGGATAGAATTGTGTAAATAATATTATATAGTTCAGGTCTCTTTGTTGCTTCATGATATCTAAAAGCTTGGAAGGCACTGCGATATTTATATTTTGTATGTGAGTATTTGCAGACTAAATCTATCTCCCATACAAATTAAGTACCTCTCTGCTTATAACCTACAATATCAGGTATTCCTGAGAAATTCGAGTACAATGAGACACTGAAAACAATCTCACCCACTTCAGTAATTATTTTTCTAATCGAAAAACTGTATTGATTCCATTAGGAATTATTCAATCTTCAGAGTTTGTAGACTTAAGTCCTAGTTCTCAAGTTGAACTCTATTGGTCACAATTATCCCTCTAGTTGATGAAATTATCAACTTCAACAAAGGGTTGCATCTGCAGGGATTGTCGTATATGCAACCTTCATATGTCACAAACTTTACACCTCTTTAGCTCCTGATCCAAGCTATAGATATCGTCTAAATGACTTCTTATTGATTTGCAGGAAGCCAATCTACTGCATTGGCAGGTAATTTGTTAGGAATACCGTGATCGGATACCGAGGAACCACCCTAAGTAGGGTAACCTCTCTCGGAATTGGAATTCCTGGTCTCCAATACCTGACTCCTGCCTCCTTACGGGGCTCGTACATTATTATAAATATCAACCTTATTTGCATCCTGTAACTATAATATTACAGAAATAAAGGTGTAGAAATAGCACCATGTACATTACTGCTATCAGTCTACCCTGATCCTGGTCATAGGATTTATGAGAGGGGACCATCAGCTAGGTCTGGGACGTGGAATGGAGTATATCCACCAACTACCTATTATGTTACCAGGCTTCAAAGATGTAATGTTTTTGGTGTAGACAGTAAGTAACAGGAACGGGATATTTTCGCATGAAGGGTTTCGGACTGATGGATTACTAGTCAATCTGGTAGAATAGCTTCTTGCGAATAAGTAAGAAGTCCTTCAGAAGATATCTCTCATTTGAATAGGGAGCTATGAAGGTTTGAAGTTAGGTGACCTAGAAAGGTTGCTATTATAACTAGCTTCCAAGTTACAACCTGTAGATGTAACTGATCATTCCATCAATAATGGAGATAATTGGGGCGAACTCAGTTCAACTTGAAAAGTAGGCTATAATTTTAAAGACTCTGACAATTGAATAATTAATGTTGGAAACTACATCATTCCTACTTAGCAATATTGTAATTACCGAAGAGGGTTTGGTGATTTTTAGGGTCTTCAGGAGTTAGCACCTTGAAGGATACCCAACATCGTGAGTTATAATAAAAGAGGTACATGGTTGTATAATAAATAGATGTAGTCCGCGAACGCTCAGATGAGGAATATAAATATCGAAGTATGTCTCAAGCTTTTAGACATTATCAAGCAAGGGAGAAGTGACCTTAACGATATAATATTGTTATCACGATTCTATTCTACTTTACCTACTTCACTTCGCTCTTGGTAGTTATAAGCGAAAAGAGTGTACTCCAAGCCTTCCTAGACAATCTCCATCTTCAGAAACATATCTTAGTTGTCTCTACCTAATAGTATATTGTTATATCTCCTTATTACGAAGGCTTTCTACCTCTCTACCTAGGTCCTCCCACTGCACAACGTGGCCTGGACACCAAGTGACATGCCACCTTTTCTATACAAACGACAGCTTCAACAAACCCAGGCTTCATAGTCTGCCTGAAAGAAATAGACGAAGCTCGCAACAGAGTCCAGGAAATATCACAACCTCCAGAGGAGATCACACTGGAGGAACCAATGGATACCTTAGGAGATGATCACTCCACAAGTTTCAGTCATTCATTCTCTCTTCCTCCAGCTCACCTGAAACCTTTCTGAGTACCAGCAGGTAAAGCTTCCAGTATTCCTCTATCCTCAAGAGCTTCTTCTCCCATGTCATGATCCTCCATATCACTTCCAAACACCCATGCTGTAGACCTTGCAAGACTTGCTGCTAGGGTAGGAATAGTCATAGGTCAATCTGATAGGATATTTCAACCAGTATTGATATTACCAATATTGTTTTTGACAATACATCAGCTGACTCGCAGGCCAATGCACCAGGGCTGTGAGAGGTCCAGTAACCATTGCTGGAAGGACATGAGATATATGATAGAGATATTGGTATTATGTTATGTCAGGGTACAGTGGTAGGAGTAAACATCTGAGAGATCCAAGAAAGGATCAACATAGACATTGCGGCTAAAGTAGCAGTACAAGATGTATGATAAGAGCAATATGAGGGACTAACTACCCAACTGCAGTGAGAAGCTCTCAAATAAGACCTTACTCTGGAACCAGCTTTCTAGGAGTTTAGAGTACAACAAACCCAACAGAACCAAGTTTTGCAAACTATGGTATCTAATCTGACTGCCTAGCAAGAATGGAAGGCAGAAAGCTAGGATCAATATACCAGTACCATTCAAATGAATAAAATACACATATCCGATAACTTAGCCCTAGTGCTTGACAGACTTCACATACTAGGTAGCAGATAATCGAGTAGTTTGCATACTATGTTGCATTCCGTCCCAGAAGAATGGGAAGATGTGGTAGAAAGGGAGGAATCAGAAGAAGCTCCTGTCCAAGATAAGGGGAAACCAAGAGAGAGAACCAGTATTCCCAAGAATATCAGGTGGTGACCTGGATGATGGGAATAATAATAGAAATGAGGATGGCAATAGAGGAAAACGTGGAGAAGGACCATCAAGATTTAAGAGGGCATTAAGCCTAGAAAAATGTGAAACAGCCGATGTACGTACAGAAGGATTAGCCCAAACTATTCAGCTACCAGCTGACCTACCCTCATCTTTTGAAGCAAAGACCAGTCAATGTATCCACCACTGGTTAACCCAATATGAAGATTACTTCAAACGCAAGTCCAGAATTTGGCATGATGATCAAGAACCTATTATCTCTGCTCTGCTGAGGACAAAAGACGATCAAGTCAGCCTGATATCAGTCTGGTATTAACGTACAATGGATGGCATCCAAGAGGAAGAACAAGATACAGAACTGTGATCATAAACTCATTTTGAACATGAATTCACTAGTTATTACACCCATCTCAAAGAAGTATGTGAATCCCTACGAGACATGCAATCAGTTGAGTATAAAAACAATATTCAGATGTGTATGGAGAAGATGCATAATCTAAATCTCCATGCTCAACTAACAGGACCAGCTTGGTATATCATGTGTGACAGGAAATTATCCTCCAAGATTTGATGATGACTTTTCTTAAATATATACGGTACCGGCACAGAAAGGGAAAAGAGAGTCAGATCAAGGTTTAAAACGACCGGAGTGTAAACATGTGAGGGTGAGC
>NW_003299074.1:185317-196906 GCF_000151645.1 Tuber melanosporum
ATGCAGGAAGGGATGAGGAGGAACAGCAGAAACAGGACTCCCTAGATCAGGATAATCTAAACCCTATAGAAAAGTTCTCTGACAAAAATCCAGCAGACAAGAATCAAGTAAAGGTAAAATGGGAGAACCACTTTATAAAGGGAGGTGGTCCATCCAAAAAAAGAAAGCAGCAATTGGAGCCCAAGAAACTGGTAAAGAGGTCTACCGGGTGTATGAAGTTGACATAAACAAACCACAAAATGGCCCACAAAGGAATCTTCCACTCAAGGATTGACAAAAGAAAGTAGGACAGCAATTGCACTCGTTGTGGAAAGAAAAGCCACCAGTACAAAACCTGCTGGGGACAAATTCAGCTGTTTAAAGCAAAGGCAGATGATTGTCTATTCAAGGTACCAAGGTCCAGAATAGGGGTAACAGTTCACCATCCCAGAATGATCTCTACCGTTCAAGTTCCTAGAGGCAATAAACTCTAGGAACTAGGCAAAGATCAAGAAATGTCTCAAGTTATTTTATTGGTACCGACAACAACAGTATTCAGGAAGTTTAGAAGAGACCTACTCTCCAGAAATTGAAATTAACAGTAAAAGGAGACATCAAAGTGAAGGATTAACCTTGCAATTATAACCTAAGTGGGAGTACACGTGTCGTTCTTGTTGCAAGGTCAAGGGGATCAATACAGAGTAATGTATACATTGGCAGCACCTCTATGCTTCTCAAGGGAGTATTGCAAGCTTTTTTCTAATAACCTCGGGCATGTTTACCGCCATAGTCAGGCCTATTACCTGGAAACTGAAAGGTCTCCAACAAGGACCAAAACCGAGACAGGAAACAAAGAGTACCATGGATACTCAATCATGAGTGACAGTAAGGCTAAGATGAGAGATCTAGAGGAAAAGCGAAGCACATCTTCGATCTGTATGGTGAATAGGTACAAGAGCTCTAGGCCATACCTTGAATTAATACTTCTTAAGTGCCAGGCTGGTACTGAACCGAGCTCTATAAAGTGACCACATTGTCTACGGTTAAGCGAGGGTGGAGAACGAGCCTGGGATTTTTATCAAAGAGATACCTGGCCAGCTCTACACACCTAGCTTTTGTTTCCATGATATCCTGATGATGTAAGAGACTATCTAAAGTAGTTCCACAGGTAGTGGAAGTGGAAGGTATGAAAACCTGTTAGCTGGGGGTAAAGACCTCTAGTAATGGGCTGCTTGATATAGCAAAAGTGAAAAAGTTTGTGTGAGGATATCTAAGTGGTCAAAACTGTACAGGTGCGGTAACAGATATTCCAATTATTATCATACCCCAAATATGTTGAGATGTTACAATAATGATCCAACATCTTACGTAAAAATATGTACTTTTAGCGCACTAAAACCTATAAGATATGGTTGTTTTACGGAACATGCTTATATTCATATTATAAACCCAAATCGTCAGTGCTACAAATTACAAGTACTATTAGATTCAGGAATAATGTATTCCAAATTGACCAAGAACTCGTAAAGGACTGAAAAATTCTCTTTACAGAAAGACCAAATCTGGTCAATATTCAAGGCTTTGATGTAGTATCTGCTCCAGCGGGAGGAAAGTTTGACACACATCCCATTTGGCTTGAAATAGGACGAAACAAACATATATCCAAACGTTGTATGCAAAATTGCAGCAGCAGGCGACTATGGGTTGATAATTCTATTTATGTAGTAGCATTCCGAATACTCCTCATTCAACATTGGAGAAAATGCAATGTGGGAATTCAAAAGCTCTAAATGCAAGACTTACAAGGAAGAAGAAAAAAAAGGAATTGCAGATATGTTTGAATACAACGAGACAGTTGCTAGGAATGAAAATGCAGTCTAAAATTGAAGAATTAGAACTAGAGAAGACCAAAACCAGGTCAACATCAATTCGCTCCCAAAATACTACTACAAATTCAAAAAACCATTTCTCACTACAACAGAGGTGAAATTAGTACTTAGGAGAACCTTTAATCATGGAATTAATGTAGTCGAAGGAGCAAAACCCTCTTGGAAACCTATTTATCCTCTGTGATAAACTATTTAAGTTGCTACCAGAATACCTTGACGATATACTATATCAAGGAAAAATCAAATGAAGTCAGTTGCCTTTTGATGCTCCAATTCTATTTGTACCAAAGACAGATGGAAGACAATGACTGGTAGTTGACGGGAAATCTAAATCAGATAACTATCTTAAATAAGTATCCACTACCACTGATGTCGGAGTTACAAGATCACGTAGCCAGAGCTAGCATCTTTTCAAAATTGATTAAAAAGATGGTTACAACCTCCTTCAAGGCAGGAAAGGAGATGAATGGAAAACAGCTTGCTGAATACGTTACAGATATTATGAATATAGGGTCATGTGTTGGTTTTTGAATTAGCTAACACTCTGGCTATCTTGCTGGATATGATGAATGAAGTCCATTGGGAATTTGTGGACCAAGAAGTATATGTGATTTGGACGACCTTCTCATCTATTCAAAAAATGAGAAAGAACATATCACGCTAGTGACAAAAGTGTTACAATGATTAGCAGACTTTCAACTCATGATTTTGATAAAGATGTCTTTGTTCCACGTTAAAGAAGTAGAATTCTTAGGCTCAATAATAGCTGTCGATAGGGTATCTATGAGTACCACAAAAGGTGGATTCAGTATTAAACTAGAAGTCACTTAGGTCAGTTGAAGAGCTCAAAATATTCTAAGCATTTGCGAACATTTATCAATGTTTTACAGAAAATTTCTCAAAAATCTGTACTCCAATTACCAAAAAATTAAAATATAATCCAAAGAAGTTCAGGTAGGGCTCATAACCAGAAACAGCCTTTCAGGAGCTTAAGAGAAAGTTTACTTCAGCCCCAATCTTACACTATGACTTCCCAGAAAGAGAAATGGTAGTGGAAATAAATGCTAGAAATTTTACTTTGAGTTGCATCCTTTCACAGTTTATAGAAAAAAGACTACATCCTGAAGCTTTCTATTCCCGTAAACTAAATTCCGCAGAATGAAATTACAAGATCCACAATAAAGAACTATTAGTGATATTGGAAGTATTCTAGGAATGGTGCCAATACCTGGTTGCAACCAAAAACCTAATAACTATATATACCAATCACTAAAACCTGTAATATTTCCTTACCTTAACAGTCCAGAAAGGGCGCTAAATTCGTTGGGTGCAGGAGTTTATAGATTACAACTTCAAAATTGTTTACTACTCAGGTACAAGAGGAGGCAAACCTGATGCATACAGTCAATGGCCCGAGTACCATTGTGAGGAGGATGCTGCACATAGACAACAAGCAGTATTAAGCATGAACATTTCCAAGTCAGTTCAGCAAGGAGAACAGCAAAAGGAAAATTCAAATATGCTTAATAGTGGGAGACAGAGCATATGAGATAAGTACAGATAATATACCAGTAACATCAGATTGGAACAACTAGGACTCTGTGATTCGAGTAAAGCGATCAAATACAAGCGTAAGGTTACCAACCAAAGGTGTAAGGATGGCTGGAGGCCACTATCTGTACACTATGCAGCTAGATATAGTTCTGGATTGAGGACAATTAATTGTTGGGATTGGTATTGCCATCGTGCAAACGGTCAGAACTTATGGAAGAATTGCTTCTACAAAGAGGTTAGTAGTCAAAAATGGTATTTCTACCTGTGCTAGTATAATTGATGCAAATTATACCAGTGAACTCAAAGTATTGCTATTCAACTACTGAGGCATAGACTGTCATATCAAAGCCAGTGATTGAATTGCCCAGCTGGTAATAGAAATAATTAACACTGCAAATATCTTGGAAATTGACAACCTAAAGGATACTGAACAAGACATGTCAGGATCTAGCACCAGAGATATCGCAATAAGAACTATTACTATCCAGGAATTGGAACTGGTAATCAGCCAGCTACATCCATCAATCGACCAGAATTTACACTGGTAGGACACAGCCACAGTACCTGTACGAACCATCAAGACAAGTGCAATACTAATGTCCAACAAAGTCAAGAAATTCAATCCAGAATTGTTGGAACAAATCCTAAAAGCCATTCTGGAGTATAGAAAATGGCTTAAAAGAAAAAATAAGTTTGCAAAACTATAAGATAATGGAAAACCTTTCCTGAACGACTGGATTCTATTCAACTTCTTGCTTTACTACAAGCAAAACCTATTTGTACCAAAAAACTAGGACTAGTATTTGACAATAGCTGACAAGTACCACAATGCTAACATAGCAGTACACTTCGGACAAGAAAACATGCTTGAGATAATTATGAGAGACTTCTATTAGAAAGAGCTGGAAGATTGGGTAAATGATTATATACAGTTGTGTGATGATTGTCAACATAACAAATCCCCACTATATGTGATATATAGTCTACTACAACAGCTGTCTATACCCTAAGCAGCATGGACATCAATTTCTACTAACAGTATTATGTAGTTACTCCAAAGTCAAGGTTGTGCTCAGCTTATAGTAGAAGTTGACCAGTTTACAGAAATTATCCACTTCGTTGGATGAGAAGAGACAGCCACTGCAAATAATGTTGCTATAGCCTTTATAAAGAAAATATGGAAGCTACATGGCTTACTAACAGAAAGTATCTCAGAAATAGATTTGAAGTTTGCTGGAGAATTTTGGCAATCCCTGCACAAAACATTGAAGATGGAAAAGAGGATGTCTACAGTATCCCACACATAGACAGACAGACAAACTGAGTGAACCAACCAAGCGCTAGAAGATTACTTGCAAAGTTTCGTCCACTACGCTCAGGATGACTGGTAACAATTACTACCTCTAGCAGAACATGCCTACAATTACTTGGCAACCAATGCATACAAAATAACACTTTGCTATGCAAATCATAGATTTTATCCACAGACTGAATGCATGAAGGAATGCAAGGTGCACAAGCAAGAAACCACACTTTATACAAACTGGATAAAGATGATCCATGAGCAAGCAAGGCAATCACTATATCAGATACAAGATGCGATTGCCAAATCATATGATAGGAAGGCCAAGCAACAACCAAACTTTAAAATTGGTAACAAAGTAACTTTAAATGCAAAGAACATTTGAATAGGTCACATGTCAGAAAAACTCAGTGCAAAATTAGATGAACCATTATTGATGTAGGAGAAATATAAAAATCGTGCCTGTAAACTCAATATTTTAGACCGACTGTCACAAATGTAACTTGGCAAGGAAAAGGTTTTCACGTGACACATAGTTATGAGTCACAGGTATATTATTATTTCACACATATGACTCATTCAAGTTATATGATTTGTTATGTGTGGGATTTGTGATGCTTTCGCACTTGGCTCAAATATGAGTCATGGGATGTGTGCCTGATGAGTATGCCTTGCAAGTGTGCCTTGTGGGTATGCCTTGCACATATGATTTATGTTTTGCACATGACCTCGTTATGAGGTCATAGGTTTCACGCATATGACTCAGTTGAGACATATGACTTGTTTATTGTGTTATGATTGGTTTATGAGTTTTTCCACATGAGCTCACTATGAGGTCATGGGTTTTGAGTATGTGACCGCTTTGGTCATATGACTAGTTTGTTATGATTTGGTTTTGCACATGTGATCACTTTGGATCACATGACTACGGGCGGGAAGAACACTATATAAGGAGGCCGATACAGCCAAGGAGGATAGGTTCTTCACACTTTGTTCTAAGTACTTTTCCTTGTCCTTGCTGTCACTTCGCCCCGAGCTTTTCTTTCGCACCCATAGTGGGCCTTGATGACTTGGATTCTCGGGGAGATATCTGAGTTCACTCAGTAGTTCCTGGGGTCATTGGCGTTGAGCTCTGTTAGGCGTTACGTGGCGGACTACTTGTTTGCTTCTCATTTCGTCACCTGCTGGTGATCTCACGATGCTGGCACTTCGAGCTATTCATTACGGTAGCTTACGAGCCCCTTTCAGTAAAAAGTCTTTGGCTTCTTGTCTATTGTCTACTCGCAGGTTTTGCGTTCGATTGGTGGGATTGAACTTTGTGTTTGGGGGGATCACCCGTGTCGTTCTCTCAGCCAGCTCATATTGCTTGTTGGGTTTTAATGGAGTTCTTAGTTCTCACGATATAAAACGCCCTTGGGTTTAGACTGATGGCCTTTCCAAGTTTCAACTCATTGTACCAGCCACATCATTTCTCAGGTGGCAGGGTGGTACCCGCCCAGCCCCTCCTCATTACATTTTTGTTTCTACTGTTAGTATCCTACAATGTTGTTTATCGCCGTTCTCTTGGAGTTTTTGTCCTTGCGGCATTTACAGTGATTAAGTCAGGTGTCTCCTACTCACCTCCTTGGGGATGGCTTTAACCCTGAAAAAGACATAGCCGCTGGCGTGGTTTTTCATTGCTGCCTGGAGTGGTGAAGGACGATTAGCTGCCAGACACTCAAGTTGTCTGTGTGGTTGGGTGGTTCAGTACTGGATTGTGGTTGGCGGCTTCATCCATTGCAAGTGGGGCCTACCTTCTGGTTGTCTGCTTCTGTTTGTTCGCCTTCCTCCTCCCTCTCATGTCGGTTAGGGGTGCCTTTTGCCAGTTGTTTGGTCTGGGATTTCGGACCTGTGAGGCTGGCTTAGGCTATTTCTGCCTAACTCTTTCCCAACTTGATTGAACTTTAGTTCTGCTGGGTTGGACAGTGTGGCTGGTGCCGGTGCTTTTGGGTACTGGTGCCACATGCTTTGTGGCTCCCGGCTGTGGCTGGTGGGTCCTACTCGGCTATGTGAAGCTGGGGGATGGGGCTCTGTTGGGTGGCCAAGACCAGTGGCTGCTTGATAGGGCTAGGTATTAACTGTCCCGTGGCTATCGGATGGTTGATCTGTCTGAGGGACTGGGGGGGCTGGATGGGCTCGGCGGCACCTGGTGTATGGGGCTTGGAGGGGCTGATTGTGGGGGGAGAGGTGGCTGCAAGCACCGGTCGGGCCTGCGTCAGGTTGGGCGAGGTCTAATTAAGTGTTTCCAGTCCAGCTTGAGCTGTTGGGTGAAGCTGCTGAGTGCTGTAAAGCTGCCCGATGGACCGGTTGGCTGATGGCCACCTGTGGGGATAGTGGGTTGCGACCACCTGGTTGGACTTGTTTGGGTCTTGCGTGCTGGGCTTTGTGGGGTTTGTTTGATTTCTTTGGTGTGGTTCTGAGTACGGCAGGAGGAGACAAGGCACTACGGGTGGGAGATAGGCCCCACTGATCTTCACGGTCTGTCACCACCTCTATTAATTTCCTTTGTTTATAGTGGTTTTTGTTTGGGGGACAGGCAGCAGGTACAGGTCCTCCTTACTGGCACTCTCCTCAGCGGCAACCGGCAAAGTTGGTTCATAGGGTCGACAGCTGGCCATGCCGGTGCGAGAGGTGGGCATGTTGGTTACCTCCCCCCTGCCATTGTTTCGCCTGTAGCTTTAGTTTCTGTGTTTTGTTTTAGTTTTCTACTGTGGCGGAGGTATTGCGGGATGGTATTTAGACTAGGTGGTAGTGATTTTTTTGATTGTTGGACAAGGAACTTGGTTGGGTCAGTCTTTTGCTCAGCTTCGGCTACACTTAGTGCTGGTTGGCTTCATACCAGAGAGGCTACAGACTTGGACCGAGGTAGACACTGGGTTGTTTGATGGTCTTGTAATTAGTTTTCGTGTGGGCATGACTCGGGGATGGCAGGTGTGGGGCTGTAGACCTAGTTAGCTTGGAATTAGTGGTATACCGGTTAGCGGTATCCTTGTGCTAGCGGGGGCTCGTCGTATGCCAGTGTTGGCGGTACGAGTTTAAATAAAATTAGATTGAATTCTAAGTACTTTTCCTACATATTACTTTAACGAATATAAAACACCTTTACGATCTTTATCTTTATTGCAATGTTATCGTTACACCAAGAAGAGCTCTTCATAAAGAAGAGTTAGAGAAAGCTTACAATAGGCCTTCCTGATAGAAGACAAAGGTCTTGTACTATTAGTAACGCAGGCAGAGGCCAAGTACTATCGTAAGACTAAGAAAAGAAACAGAAAAAGAGAAGTATCATTCCCTGTCGCCAAGAACTAACTATCCAAGAAGGCGTCGTTACACCGATGGAATATACACCCAGTGTTCGATATATGTCTGATAGAACCTTACAAGGAGTCACTCAATGCTGACTGATAATAACCTGCCAGAGAGCCTGCGGATATTGAGGGTGAATTGCAAGCAGAAATAGACAAAAACATAAAAAGTAAGATATGCTCTTACCCAAACCGAGTTTACGGTCAGTCCCAGGAGGTACGCCAACTATGGTACTTAGTTAAATGACAAGAATGTTCTAAAGATAAGCACACTGGGGAACCTGCCACAGGTATGGATAATGTGAGGGGAATAGTGGAAGAAATTCACTGTGATAATCCGGAAATGCCACAGTGGACAGAAGAAGGACAGTGTGGAAACAGTTTTCCTCTCCTAGCCAAGCAAACACAGAAGCTTTTTTACCCTGCTCCCATTGGGTCATAAAGCAATTAATATTTATAGTTTAATAATTAATTGTTTTAATTTAATTTTAATTTTTAATTTATTTTATATGTATCCAAAAAGGCATTCAAGGTAAAGCCTTAAGAGGAGGGAGCTCAGGTTACGAATACCGGGATCCAATACCTAGGAACCATACTAAGTAGGGTAACCCCTCTTGGAATCAGAATTCCTGGTCTCCAATACTCTTCTCCAACCCCCTTAAGGGGCCTACATATCATCATACATATCCACCTCTGTTGAGTCCTGTGACTATAATACCACAGAATTGAAGGTATAAGACAAACATCATATACATCACCACCGTCTATCTCACCTGATCTTATTCGCCGAATATATGAGAGGTGACCTTTCGCTAGGTCTGGGAAGTAGAACAGAGTAAACATATCAACTATCCAGGATGCTACTATGCTGCATATATGTGCTATCTTTAGCGCAGATTGTAAGTAATCGAAGTTTTCACACAAAGAGAGGATATCAATTGAAAAAAGATTTCTATGAGAAACCAATACATTCACACCTATCCTACGATAACCAGAATAGTCTAGAACACTGAAGAATATTACCGCGGAAGCTAATAGACTTCACGGAGTGTTACAACTGGGTTTCAAAGTACGTTTTGGCTCTAGAAATAATTCCCGAATCCAGAATGGTGATTGAAACCCTTCTTACCTAAAGCAACCAGGAGTTACCGGCCAATGGATTACCTTTCAATCTGGTGCAATAGATTCTTGCGAATTTGTAGGAAGTCTTCCGAAAGATATCTGTAGACTGGGTAGGGAGTTATGAAGATTTAATGTCAGGCAACCGAGAAAGGTTACGACTATGACTACCTTCACAGATATAATCTGCAGATGAAACTGATCATTTCATCAATGATGGAGACATCTGAGGCCAACTCAGTTAGACTTGAGAACTTGGCCATAAGTCTAAAGACTCTGACAATCGGATAATTACGATCGGTAACAACATGATTCCCAGTTAGCTATAATGCAATTAGAGAAGAGGATGTGGTGATTTTCAGAGTCTCCAGGTATTCACACCTTGAATGATACCTGACATCATGAGTTATAATAAAAGAGGTATATAGTTGTATAATCAATAGATGTAGTCCACAAATACTCAGATGTAGAATATAAATATCGAAGCACCTTTCAATCTTTTAAACATCATCAAGCAATGGAGAAGAAACCTTAACAATATAATATTGTTTCACAATTTGATTCTACTTTACCCACTTTACTTCGCTCTTAGTAGTTGTAAATAGAACAAGTGTAATCTGAGCCTTTCTAGACAATCTCCTTCTACAGAAACGAACCTTGATTGGCCTAAACAACTCTGTAGTCTACCAGGTTGTTTTCTCCTAATATAATCCCTTTGCCGGTAACTCCTGAGTGTCCTAAGTAACAGGTCTTTAATCAACATGTGATATTGGTCATAATTCCCGTGACCACAACATATTCCTTCACATAGTTGTAACACTTTGTGAAGTCTGTTGGCTTCTTTCTTACAATTTCCCCTGAGTTCTAAACTCTTCTAATCATCACAGAGTGAATCTGATTGTATTGATTTTTCGTGAAAATCCTCTAACATTTAATACCATATCTCTGTGTAAAAATGTTCCATTACTTACTACCTATGCCAAAGATGTTCCATCTTTAAAGCCTAGTAACTCTCTGGGTAATTGATGGATTTATTCTGTTCTACTTTCCAGACCTTGACAAAGCTCTTCTCTCATATATCTTATGACTTGAATCTAGTTGGACAGATGCTAGTAATATATAAGGTGTTATTCTGACACCTTCAATTCTGTAACATTATAGTCACAGGATGCAACTAAGATAGATATGTATGATGATGTATAGGCACTATAAGGGGGCCAGAGGGGAGTGTTGGAGATCAGAGATTCCAATTCTGAGTGGGGTTACTCTACTTAGGGTGGTTCCCAGACATTGGTTTCTGGTACTCCTAACACTTTAGCCACAGTGTTTCAATATAGGTTTAGGGATGGGAAGCGGCCTTGATTGATGCTGGATACTTTCGCTCTATCCTGATCCTGCCTTCCCTATGATAGATAGTCTATGATACCACCCTGAATACCAGCATCATACTCGAGTACTCGAGTATACCCTCTCGTCTATGTCTTGTAACCTCGCATATCATGCACAATCACAGGCGGTCACCTCAGACGACGCATCTAAAAGTTACCATTATCATACAAGGAGATACCGACATCTCAATTTCCAACCCTAGCACGTGACTGGCTAATTTCCTCCTCAACCACAGGTGCGAGTGTGCCTGCATGATACCCCACCAGACCACCACTGGCACCTTCACCACCAACCTCGCATCATCTTTACCTTCACAACCGCCCATACTCAGGACGGCAATGGCGCCACAAGGTCTCTTTGGTAAACCTCCCCTTCCCCCCTACACGATTCTCTCGGCCACCATCCGATATCGAAATGCTAAAACATTATCCCAGCCGTTCAAAAACCCCAAGGCCTGACCTCAGCAGCCGTAATCCGACAATTGCAAGTCATCTTCCGTAACCACGCCTGGTTCAAGCCGGACCTAACAGCCCAGCAAAATGCCCTCGACTCTCAATCCAGGAACCAACGCCAGCGACGTCGTAGGCCCCGCCAGGTCCAAGTTAAAATGGGTCACGGCGGGACTCTTGATCCTCTCGCTAGTATATAAACTTCCCTCAACCGGTTCCCTTCGGGGAAAAAAAATATTTTTAAAAAATACCGATGCTAATTAGTCGACCTGAAGCCGGAGTCCTAGTGATTGGCGTAGGCACCGGTACAAAATCCCTCTCATCCCTCATCTCCTGCACAAAAACGTATGAAACGACAGCACTCTTCGGTGCTAGCACCGATACTTACGATTGCACCGGCCGCATTCTCAAGCGTGCCCTCCACTCCCACATAACCCCTCAGCTCATCGAATCCGCGCTAGATGCCTTCCGTGGCGAAATCCTCCAGAAGCCGCCTATCTATAGTGCGCTGCATCATGAGTTGTCGTAAAGACCGGAGTGGATTGGGACCAACATACTCTGCC
>NW_003299074.1:197056-217579 GCF_000151645.1 Tuber melanosporum
CTAATTTAGGTTTGTGTAGGCGCTGCTCCTCGGCTCAGCGTATGCGCGCGAAGGGAAGCCTCTGCCCGTTGATATCAAGGCGCGGCCAATGACGGTGTTCAAGATGGAACTGGTGGGGTTCGAGAAGGGAGGGGAGCATGGGTTCGGTTTGCCTGGTGAGGAGGGGAGCACCGAGGAGAAGGTTGTCGGCGAGGTTATGCGTATGGTGGGAGCGGAGGAGTCTAAGAAGCGGACGCTGGAAGTGGAGGAGGAAGGGAAGGAGGAAGTAGGGGGGACTAAGAAAGTCAAAGTGGACGATACACTCTTCAAACATGCGGAAAAAACCATCCAAGAACCTCTCACCGCTGACTCCCCCTCCCAACAACCCCCAATAGCATCCCTCCGCATGTCCGTCTCCTCCGGCTTCTACGTCCGCAGTCTAATCCACGAGTAGCCCTCCAATACCCATCTTCTCCCTACTCCACTAACATTTTCTTTTACAACAGCCTCGGAGAAGCTCTCGGCTCAGCAGCACACATGGTCCAACTAACCCGTACCCAACAAGCCCAATTCGAACTAGGCAAGAATGTGATACCATGGGAAGACATGATGAGCGAGGACACAACAAAGTGGGAGCCGCAGTTGGAAGCGGCGCTGAGGGAGACAAGTGATGAAGGGGCATTTGCTAAGAGGGGGGATGATGTGGAGGAGGGCAGTGGGGGGGAGAATGTGGAATTGGAAGTGGAGAAGATGGAGGGGAAGGGTAGTTAGTGGGGTGGAGTGAGAAGTGATCAAAATCTAACTCAGCATGAAATTAAGAACGAAAACCCTCTACTATAGAAACGTGACACCATTCCAGTTCCGTTCAGCGACACAACAGCACAGTATATGCCAAGCTCCAAACACAACCGCTTCAAAAGCGAAAAGAAAATACAGCACTTTCTATACCCCTACACAACTCACTCCAAGACCAACAAACCCCGCTCTACCTCTCCCACCTCCCCGTCTCGCCCTCCACATCCACAACCACCCCCCCCTCCCCCTCCCCCCCTCCTATATCGTCAACCACACTCTCCCGATTCACAAACAAAAACGCCAAAAACACCAGCACCGCACCAATCCAATACACCCCACTTGACCAAACTCCCAGCACGAGCATCTGGCCCAGGAGAGCAAGCGGAATCGTCAAGCTCAATCCCACCGTAACAATCAACGGCGTGGTGAGCAGCATGGCGTACACCCAGCAGTAGTCCGAAATCAGTGTAATGCTAGCGTTGATCTACCACCACCACAAGCAAAAGTCAGCGGGAAGCACACTGAGAGAAGAAATAAGCCTACCACCACAATCCACCAAATCCTCGCATCCGGTGGAATTTCGAACTTTTCTACACCCGCGTGATGTAGTATGATTATACCGGGCCAGAGCACGAGAAAGTTGAACAGCCCCACGAAGCCAAAGAATCTGGTCATGCTGATGCGGCTTTCGTGGCCTATGCGCACTTTTAACAGAATTGTGTACACACCGTAGGAGAAAGCGCCCATAAGGGCCATCAGGTCGCCGCGGAGGATTTGTCCCGGTGTTTTATCACCTGCGCCGGGCGATAGGGAAGAGGAGGGACTGAGGTCTACGGAGGACACAAGCGATACACCGGTGAAGGACAGCACGACAGCTAGGAATTTTGTCCAGGTGAAGCGCTCGATGCGGAGGAGCGCGCCGAGCATGAGGGTGAAAATACTGCTGGTTGAGGAGAGGATTGTAGCACTGGCGACAGAAGTCCATTTGAGGCAGTAGGATTGGAAGTAGTTTGCCTTTTCCTCATTCATCAGCAATTGCTACCCTTATGGGAGGTACAAGGGAGAGCATACAACAAACCAAAGTAGGCAGAATTGCAAACTCAGCAATATAGTCTCCCTCTCACTAAGCATACCCTCCCCCTCCACCACCAAACTCTTGCTCGCCATTATCACCCCATCCCTATCCTCATCCTCGCCCACAGCTCTGGGCAACGGCACGTTCCCCAAACGTGCATATCCCACCCTACTCCGGTCCCTCTCCTCGCACTTCCCCCGCCACGCCCGCCACGCCCCGGGAAGCAGGTAGAAGCAGAACGAGCACGTATTCACATATGTCACAAAGTACGGCTTGGTATAACTCCCGTCAGAGAATATGGTGAAAGTCAGGAAGGTGCTCAAGACCCAGAGGAAGATCACCACGCCGAGGAGGAGAATGCCAATCGTTTTGCGGCGGGGGAAAACACGGATACGAATCGGCTGCGGCTTCGGCATTAGTGGAAGCGAGCTGGGGCGAGCTGGTGGCGGGGGTAATAGTGGCACGATAAAGTCCGGTGGAGGTGAGAAGCTTGCGTGAATTGGCGGTAGTGGAGATGTAGACATTGTAGAGTCAAGGTCTGTATCACCCGCTTCTTCTCCCTCTCCGTTTCCCGGTGACCCGACCCGACCCGACCCGGTCGCTGGGCGAAGGGCCAAGGGCGAAAGAAAAAAGAAGGAAAGAAGGAAGAAAGTGCTGTAGAAACGGTGGATACTCGGGTACTGGCGGAAATTACCCACACTTTATTCACCCACGGATCTATTTATACAATTTCCCGGGACACAGTACCGGTCGGAAGATGGGGAGGGTGGGCTTGCCATCCACAGTATCATAAGTACTCGGGTATACTCGAGGATATGTCGATATCTCAGGATTTGGAGGTTTAGCCCCTTGTAGAAAAGCGACGATGGGATAGAATTACCGTATGGCAGGGTCGGATACTGGAACAGTCGCACCTAGCTATGGTTCGTTAACAAAAATAACCGACCGTCCATTTTCAACCCCACCAAAAGAAATTGCATCAACTCAACCAAAATCCAATCACATGATTCTTTTTCCTTTAAATACTAGGCCTCTTATTCTTTGCAGTCATCCAAAAAAGCCTATTCCAACCCATCACCTCTCTGAGTTTACAAGGGGGAGAATCATCGGGTTACATAAGCCTTAGATGGGATATCAACAGATTTCTGACTATCTCAAGACCCTTATAACTGTTAAAAACACAATCTCAAAGAAAGACTTGGAGGGCAAGAAGAGGAAGGATAAAGGAAGACATCCTAAGACAACAAAGTTACAGGATTATGTTATGGTAGAGGAAGTTCTTGAAAATCGCAATACTGACTATTTTGAGATTGTTTAAAGGATTGTTCTTAATGTTTCTTCTATGACAGTTAGAAGAAGACTTGTACAAAGATATCTTAAAAGTAGTTCACATAAGAGAGGATTCACTTGGATGAGGATCTAGTACAGGAGAGATTGGAATAGGTATTAGCTCATAGAAACTGAACAAGAGAGATGTGAAGGATGAAGGCAATATGGAGAAATAAGGTTACTGTACAAAGTTAGGAGGAGGGAAAGGATAAAATATATATTTAGGTAGCCAAAGGAGAAGCAGAATAAGGATTAAGTTAAACCTAGTATGAGGATAGGAGGAAAATTAGTCAGATGATGACAGATTATTTCTATGATCATGATCATGGTCTCATTATTAGGAGTAATAGGATCTGAGACTATTAGGTAGAGACAACCTAATAGACTGCAGAGTTGTCTAGGCCAACCAAGATTCATTTCTGTAGATGGAGATTGTGTAAGAAGACTCAGATTACACTGGTTTCGTTTATTACTACTAAGAGTGAAGTACAGTAGGTAAAGTAGAATAGAATCATAAAAACAATATTATATCACTAAGGTTTCTTCTCTGTTGCTTGATGATGTCTAAAAGCTTGGAAGGTACTTTGATATTTATATTCTGTATCTGAGTATTAGCAGACTACATCTATCTATTATACAACTCTGTACCTCTCTGATTATAACTTGCTATGTTGAGTATCCTTCACGGTGCAAACATCTGGAGACAATAAAAAATCACCACACCCTCTTCAGTAATTGCAATATGGCTAACTGAGAATCATACTATTCCCAATAGTAATTATCTGATTGTCAGAGTCTTTAGACTTATGACATAGTTTACAAGTTGAACTGAGTTGGCTCCAATTATCTCTGTCATTGATGAAATGATCAGTTACATCTACGGGTTGTATCTGTGAAGATAGTTGTAATCGCAACCTTTCTAGATCGCCTGTTTTTAAACCTTCATAACTCTCTAACTAACCTACAGATATCTTCAGGAGAATTTCTTACTCATTCACAAGAAGCTATTCCACCAAATTGACAGGTAATTCTACTGTCAACAACCCTTGGTTGCTTTGGGTAACCAGAGTTTCAATTACCATTCTACTAGTGGAAACTATTGCTGCAGCCACAACCTATTCCAAAACCTAGTTGTAACACTCCATGAAGTCCTTTGACTTCTGTGGTAGTATTTCTCAGAGTTCTAAACTCTTCGGGTAATCGTAAGGTGGATGCAAATATATGGGTTTCCCGTTGAGATTATTTCTCATTCGATACTATCTCTTCGTGGGAATATGTCCTGTTACTTATGGTACATGCTAAAGACATCATGTTTTTAAAGCCTGATAACCTCCTGGGTAGTTGGAGGATCTATTCTGTTCCACTTCCCAGACCTAGCCGAAGTTCTCCTCTCATATACCCTAGGAACAGTATAGAGTCAGAAGGAAGACAGTAACGTATGTATTATTATTCTTACACCTTCAATTCTGGAGTATTATAGTCACAAGATGCAACTGTGGTTGATATATATAATGACGTGCAGGCCCTGTAATGGGGCAGGAGGGCAGTGTTGGAGACCAGGAATTCCAATTCTGAGAGTAGTTATCCTACTTAGGATGGTTCCTAGGCATTAGATCCTAGTATTCCTAACATGAGCTCCCTGCTCTCAAGGCTTTGTCTAGAATGTCTTTTTAGATACATATAAAACAAATTAAAAAATTAAACAATAAATTAAAACAATTAATTATTAAATATTAAAAACTAATTCCTTTAGGACCCAGTAAGCGCCGGATGAAAAATCAACTGCGTTTGCTTGCCCACAGTTAGAAAACCTTTTCCTCAGCATCATTCATGTGCCAGCCATGATATTTCCAGATTATCGCAGTAGAAGTTTTTCTCCATTTCTCTCGCATTATTCATGCCTGTAATAGGTTTCCAAATGTTCTTGTCTTTGGATCAACCTTGCCATTTGACCAAGTACCAGATTTGATATACCTCCTGAAAGCGACTCAGTACCCTGTTTCGCTAAGAGCATATCTCGCTTCTTACGATTTTCTCTATTTCCCATTGTAAGTCCTCCTCAATATCATTGTACTCACTAGGAAGTTATTGTCGGTCAGCTCGTATTGACTCCCTGCATGGTTCTCACAGAGATATATGAAACACTGGATGTATGCTCCATAGATCTGAAACATTAAGCTTGCAGGTATGATCTCCTCATTTCTCCAAGAGCACAAATAGTCCATATAATTTTGGACTAAGTTTCTTTGACTTTTGACATGTTTAAATGTTCTTTGTATTTAACCTTACTTTATTGCCGATTTTGAAGTCAGGTTATTGCTTGGCCTTCTTATCACAGTAGTTGACTATAACCTCTCGTATCTGTTAGAGTGATTAACTTGCTTGCTTGTTGATTGTCTTTATCCAGTTTGTTTAAAGTCTGGTGCCTGGATTGTGCACCTCACATTCCTTGATCCATTCAGTCTGGGGATGAAATTTATGTTTTGTGTAGACAGGGATTATTGTGTGTGTATTCATTGCCGAGTTATTACAAGTATGTTCTACTAGAGATAGTAATTGGTACTAGTTGTTCTGATCGTAGTTGATGAAAGTTTGCAAGAAACCGTCCAGCCCTTAGTCGGTTCATCCAGTTTGTCCCTCCCACTGTGAGTGGTAAGCTATAGCCATCCTTCTTTTTATGTTCAATGTTTTGTACAGCGATTCCCAAAATTCTCCTACAAACTTCGAATCCATATCTGAGACACTTTCTGTTGGTAAGCCATGTAGCTTCTATATTTCCTTTATAAAGACTGTAGCCACCTGTAACGATCCCCTTTCAGATAGGTAGTTCTTGGCGACAGGGAATGATACTTATCTTCTCTTTTGCTTTCTTCCTTTGTCTTACGATAGCTCTAGGACTCTACCTATGTTACCGATAGTACAAGCCCTTTGTCTTCTATCGGAAACACCTATCGTAAGCTTTCTCTAACTCGTCTTCGTGACGAGTACTTCTTGGTGTAATGATAAAGTTGCAATAAGGATAAAGATCGTAAAGGTGTTTTATATTCGTTAAAGTAATAAGTAGGAAAAGTACTTAGAATTCAATCTAATTTTATTTAAACTCGTACCGCCAACACTGGCATATGACGAGCCCCCGCCGGAACAGGGATACTGCTAACCGGTATACCACTAATCCTAGGCTAACTAAGTCTACGGTCCCGTACCTGCCATTCCCGAGTCATGCCCGCACGGAAACTAATTACAAGACCATCAAACAACCCAGCGCCCTCTCCGGTCCAAGTCCATAGCCACTCTGGTATGAAGCCAACCAGCACCAAGCGTAGCCGAAGCCGAGCAAGAGACCGACCCAACCAGGTTCCTCGTCCAACAAAATTAAAACCACTACCACTCGGTCTAAACACCGTCCCGCAACACCTCCACCACAGTAGAAAACCAACAACAAACTAAAACAAATATATAGTACAGGTGAAACAAGGGCAGAGAGGAGGTGACCAACATATCCACCTCTTGCATCGGCATGCCAGGCCGTCGATCCTATAAACCCACTTTGCCAAGTGCCTCCGAGGAGCGTAATGGTGAGGAGGACCTGTACCCGCTGCCTGTCCCACAAAACAAACTCATAAACAAAAGAAATACATAGAGGTAGTGACAGACCGAAATAGTCAGTGGGGCCTATCTCCCACCCGTGGTGCCTTGTCCCTGCCAGCCATGCCCATTACCAAACCAAAGAAACCAAACAAACTTCCATAACACCCAGCACGCAGAACCCAAACAAGTCCAACCAGGTGGTCGCAATCCACTATCCGCACAGGTGGCCATCAGTCCAGCGGTCCGCCGGGGAGCTTTACAGCACTCAGCAGCTTCCCCCAGCAGCCCATACCTGTCTGGAAACACTTAACTAGACATCGTCCAACCTGACGCATGTCCGACCGGTGCTCGCAGTTGCCTCTCCCCTCCCAATCAGCCCCCCCCAAGCCCCACACACCAGATGCCACAGAGCCCATCCAGCCCCCCCAGCCCCTCAGACAGATCAACCATCCGACGGCCACAGGACAGCTTATACCCAGCCCCGCCAGGTAGCCATTGATCTTAGCCACACGAACAGAGCCCCAACCCCCAGCACCGTATAGCCGAGGGGAGCCCACCAGCCACTGCCGGGAGCCACAAAGGAGGCAGCACCAACACCCAAAGGCACGGGCACCAGCCACACCATCCAACCCAGCCGAACCGAAATCCAACCGAGTTGGGAAAGAGTAAGCAGAGCCAGCCAAAGCCAGCCCCACAGGTCCGGCAACAGGTACGGACCGAACAACGGGCAAGAGGCATCCCCAACTGACGCGACAAGAAGGGGGAGGGCGAAGATACAGAAGCAGAAAAACAGAAGGTAGGCCCCACTTGCAATGGGTGAAGCCGCCAACCACAGACCACAACCGAACCACCCAGATGCACAGACAACGCGAGTGTCTGGCAGCCAATCGTCCCACACCACCCCAGGTAGCAACAATCACCACACCAGGGGGTAAGATTTTTCAGGGTCAAAGCCATCCTCACGGGTGTGAGGAGGAGATGCCTGACTGAATCGCCATAAATGCCACAAGGACAGAAACTCCAAGGGAACGGCGATAAACAACATCGTAGGATCCCGACCGTAGAAACATGTAGTAACGAGGAGGGGGGGGGGCGGCAAGGCCCCCTCCCTCGTGGGTTGATGCGGCGGGTACGACGTGTTGATACTTGGGAAGGTCATCAGTTTAACCCACGGGCGTTTTGTATCGTGAGAACTCAGGACTCCATTAAAACCCAACAAAAGACATGAGCTGGTCCAAAGAACGACACGGGTGATCCCCCCAAACACAATGCTCAATCCCTCCAATTTAACGCAAAACCTGCGAGTAGACGATAGACAGGAAGCCGTAGACATTTTACCGAAAGGGGCTCGTATGCGACCGTGATGAGTGCTCGAAGTGCTAGTATCGTGAGACAACCAGCCCAACGAAATGGGACGCAAACAAGTTATCCGCCACGCAAGGCCTAACAGACCTCAACACCAAAGACCCCAGGAACTACTGAGCGAACTCAGATATCTCCCCCAGAATCAAAGGCATCAAGGCCCGCCATGAGGGCGAAAGAAACGCTCGGGGCGAAGTGACGGCAAGGACGAGGAAAAGTACTTAGAACAAAGCGTGAAGAACCTACCTTCCTCGGCCGCATCGGCCTCCTTATATAGTGTTCTTCCCGCCTTTAATCATGTGACCTAAAGTGGTCACATGTGCGAAACCAAATCATAACACACTAGTCATGTGACCAAAGTGATCACATGCTCAAAACCCATGACCTTATAGCGAGGTCATGTGCAAAACTCATAAACCAATCATAACACAATAAACAAGTCATATGACTCGACTGAGTCATAGGCGCGAAACCCATGACCTCATAATGAGGTCATGTGCAAAACATAAATCATATGCGCAAGGCTTAGCCGCAAGGCACACTCGCAAGGCATACTCGTCAGGCGCATGTCCCATGACTCATATTTGAGCCATGTGCGAAAGTATCATAAATTCCACATATAACAAATCATATAACCCGAATGAGTTATATGCGCGAAACAATAACATACCTGTGACGTATAACCATGTGTCATGTGAAAACCTTTTTCATGCCAAGCCACATTCGTGACACCATCTCTTTCGTGGTAGTTGTCTCTTCTAATCCAATGAAGTGGGCCATTTTGGTAAACCTGTCAACCACTACTATAATTTGTGTACAACATTAACTTTGTAGTAACTGCGTAATAATATTAACGGAAATTGATGTCCATACTGCATAGGGTATTGACTGTAGTTGTAGTAAACCATATTTTCACATATTGTGGAGATTTGTTATATTGACAATAGTCTTATAACTATATATAACTGTTTACCCAATCTGCCCTGTCTTTCCAACAGAAGTCCCTCATAATTCATTCTAGAATTTTTTCTTGTCCGAAGTGTCCTGCTATCTTAGCGTCCTAGTACCCTTCAGCTATTATTGTATACAGGTCGTGGTTTTTTAGTAAAAATAGTCTTTACTTGTAGTCAGGTAACTTGTTCGATAGGGTCCAGTCATTTTGGAAAGATTTGCTATTGTTTCATTGTTTTTCCAACGAATTGTTTCTTCTAAGTTCTTTTCTATCCTCTGGAATAGCTTTTAGGATTTGCTCTAAGAATTCTGGATTGAATTTCTTCAATTCCTTACAGGATTGTATAGTACTAGTCATGGGTGTTCACTCAGATACTTTAGCTATATTGTCCCTGTGTGTATTTTGATCTTTTGATGCATGTAGCTAGCTGACTACAGGTTCCAATTCCCGGATAGTAATAGTACTTGTTGGGATGTTTGTACTGCCAAATCCTGACCTACTTCATTCAGTATCTTCTTGGTTGTCTATTTTTATCATATCAGCAGTATTAATTTTTTCTATCACCAGTTAGGCAATTCAAATACTGGCTTCGATGGGATATTCTGCATCTCATTGGTTGAATAGCAACACTTTGAGTTCTCCATTATAATCTGCATTGATTACACTGGCACTGGTAGAAATATCATTTCTGACTACTAACCCGCTTCTAGGTGCAATTCTTGTACAAGTTCCAACCAGTAATATGATTGTAATACAGATCTCAACATTGTATTATCCCTGTGCTGAAACTATATTTTCCTGTACAGCCTAAAGCTCATGGCCTGCTGCTATCATAGAATGTTTGGTTAGTAATCTTGCTATTGTATCTAATTGTTTTACTCAAATCACAAAGTCTACATTGTTCTAATTTGCTGTCTTCTGTATATCGACTGTGCTTATATCATCTGCTGTGCTGCCTACTCTTAAACCTATTGGAATTTTCCTTTTTACAGTTCTCATTACTGAACTTACTTGGAAATGATCATGCTTCAATATGTCTTTTTCGCGATATGCAGCTTCCTCCTCAGAATACTACAGCTATCCAGTAAGTGTATCAGGTTTGCCTCCTCTTGTACCTAGGCAGTAAATAATTTTATAGTTGTAAAATACTAACCCCTGCGCTTAATGGATTTAGCGCTTACTGGTGACCTTTGAGGTGAGGAAATATTGCAGGTTTTGGTGATCTGTATACACAGTTATTAGATTTTCTGTCCCAACCTGGTATTGGCGTCATTCCTTGAATGCTTCCAATATCTGTAATAGTTCTTTATCGTAGATCTCGTAATTTCTTTCTACAGAATTTAGTTTATAGGAATGGAAAGCTACGGGATGTAGTCTTTTTTCCACCAACTGAGAAAGAATGCAACCTAAAGTAAAATTTCTAGCATCTATTTCCACTACCGTTTCCCTTTCTAGGAAGTCATCTTGTAAGATTGGAGGTGAAGTAAACCTTCTCTTAAGTTCCAGAAAGGCTGTTTCCTGTGACGAGCCCTACCAGAACTGCTTTGAATCATCTTTTAATCATTTGGTAATTAGATCATAAATCTTGCAGAAATTTTCAAGGAAACGGTGCTAGAAGTTTGCAAATTCTTGTAATATTTAGACCTCATTAACCAACATAGGTTACTTCCAGTTTAATACTGAATCTACCTTTTGGATACTCATAGAAACCCTAGGTCAACGGGAACAATCTTATAATGCTCCCTTGGGTAGCATAGAGGCACTGCCAATGTGTATATTGTTCTGTATTGCTCCCCTTAATCTTGTGGTAAGAAGAACGCATATACTCCCACTTAGGTTATAATTGCCAAGTTGATTCCTTCACTTCAATGTCCTCTTTTACTGTTAATTTCAATTCATAGAAAGTATGTCTCTTTTAGACTACTTGAACACTATCGTTATCAGTACCAATACAATAACCTAAGTCATTTCTTCATCTTCACCTAGTTCCCAAAGCTTGTTGCCGCTTGGAACTTGGGTGAAAGAGATCATTCTAGGATAGTGAAATATTGTTACCATTCTGAACCTTTGTATCTTGAATAGACAGTTGTCTGCCCTTGTTCTAGATACCTGAATTTGTCCCCAACACGTTTTGTACTCATGGCTTTTCTTTCCACAATGAGTACAATTACCTTCCAGCTTTCTTTCATCAATCATGGACTGGGAGATTCCTTCGTGGACCATTTTCAAGTTATTATGTGTTAACTTTGTATTCTTAGTAGACCTCTTTGCCTGTTTCTTGGGCTTCGATTCCCTCTTCCTTTTTTTAGAGTTACCATCTCCCTTGCTAAAGGGATTCTCTCTTTTTACCTTTGTTTGATTCTTGTCTGCAGTATTTTTGTCTGAGAACATTTTTACGGGTTTTGGTTTATCCCGATCTAGGTAGTCTAGTTTCTGCTGTTCTTGCTCATCTCTTTCTGCTTCCTAGACTGCCCTTTCCCATTCAGCATTATTATTGTATTTGTCTAAGCAAAGTTACCATCTAATCTGGGAGGGTAATTTCTTGTTACATACCATGCACCAGGCTGGTCCTGTTAGTAGAGCATGGAGAATTAGGTTATATATCTTCCCCATAAATGTCTGAATATTGTTTTTATACCCGACTGATTGCATGTCTCATATGGCTTTAGGTCTTTCTTGGTAAGGAGCATACCAACTGGTGAATTGATATTCAAAATGAGTCCATAAGTACAATTCTGGGTGTTATTCTTCTCGTCAGAGGCCATTTATTGCATGTCCATACCAGAGTAGTATTGGGCTGATCTGATCCCCTTTTGTCTTCTCCAAAGCATAGATGATAAGTGCCTACTTCTCATCTCAAATCCTGAGATTTTATATGAAGTAATCTACAATCTGGGTTAACCAGGGGTAAACACATTGCCTGGTATTTGCTTTGAAGAATTGTGGATGAGTTTGCCTATTAGGAATACTAGAACCCAATATCTAGGAACCACCCTAAGTAGGATAACCCCACTCGGAATTGGAATCTCTGGTCTCCAACACCCCCCTCCAGCTCCCTTACGGGACCCGCGCATCATGATATATGTTAATCTCAGTTCAGTCCTGTAACTATATTACCACAGAATTGAAGGTGTTAGAATAGCACCATATACATCGTTGCCGTCTGTCCAACCGGATCCCGTTTGCAGAATGTATGGGAGGGGTCCTTCGGCTAAGCCTGGGAAGTGGAACGGAGTAATTCCGTCAAATACGCAGAGAGTTACTTGGCTTCAAAGACATGACACCTTTGGCATGGACCATAGGTAACGGGACGATTTCGCACAAAGAGATGATATCAAATGGTAAAGGATCTCTACTAGAGACCAATACATTTACATGCACTAGAAGAGTCTAGAACTCCAAAAGACACTACCAAAGAAGCCAACAAACTTCACGGAGTGTTGCAACTGGGTTTCGGAATACGTCGTAGCCATGGGGTGATTCTCAATCTATAATGGTTACTGAAACCTACTACCCAGATAGCAACCAAGGGTTGCGGACTGAGGAATTAATTACCAGCCTAGTGGAGTGGTTTCCTGCGAGTTAATAGGAAGTCATCCAAAGAAAATCTATCGGTTGGGTATGGAGTTACAAAGGATTGGAGTCAGATGACCTACGATGGTTGTAATAATGACCACCTTTGCAGATATAGCCGTGGATAAAACTGATCATTTTATCAATGGCGAAGACAATTGGAGCCAACTCAGTTCGACTTAAGAACTACGCCATAAGTCTAAAGACTCTGCTAATCGGGATATTACTATTGGGGACAGCATGCTTCCTAAGAAGAAATATTGTAATTACCGAAAAGGGTGTGATAGCTTTCAGGGTACACAGGTGTTGGCAGCTTGGAAGAAAACTGGATGTCGCGAATTACGATTGAAGAAGTACATAGTTGTATGATAAATAGATGTAGTCTGCGAACACTCAGACGCGGAATATAAATATCGAAGTGTCTCCCAAGCTTTAGACATCATCAAGTAATGGAGAATAGACCTTAACAATATAATATTGTTTTTATGATTCTACCCTACTTTACCAATTTTACTTTTCTCCTAGTAGTCATAAACGAAATGAGTAAAGTTCGAGCCTTTCTAGACAATCTCTGTCTACAAAAACGAATCTCGATTAGCTTAGACAACCTTGAAGTCTATCAAGTTGTCTCTGCCTAACATTGCCGGTCACTTAAAAGTTTGCACTAATGCTTTAGCAAGCACATTGGCTGTTCCACTTTGTTCTGCAGTTAGTCTACATTAAAATCTGGACTGTCCGGCTCCAGGATTTCGTCCATTTCTATGGTAATCACCATTATCACTCCCATCATCTGGGTCAGTGTCTAATAATAATGGGGTTGAGAGTTCTTCTTCTCTTTGTTTGCCCTTATTTCAGATAGGGGCTTTTTCTGATTTCTCCCTTTCTGGAACATCTTCTCATTCTTCTAGAACTGACTCCAACATAGCATGCCAACTATTAGGTTGTCCTGTACCTAGTGCTTTAATTCTGTCTAGTAGTAGGACTAAGGTATCACATATGTTGGTTTGATCTCTTTGAATGGTATGGGTAAATTGAGAATAGTTTTCTGCCTCTGGTTCTTGCTGGGTAGCCAGATTGGATATCAGATTTCGCAATGCTTGGTTCTGTTGGGTTTGTTGTACTCTGAACTCCTGGAAAGCTCATTCTAGAATAAGATCTCGTGTGAGAGCTTCTCGCTGCAGTTGCAAGGTTACTCCCTGATTATTCTTGTGTTATGCATCTTGTGCTGTCTTATTTGTTGGTAATTTCTGGATTGATCCCTTCTTGGATTACACTGACATTTACTTCTACTACTATACACTGATCTAATATAACAGCAATATCACTATCATGTATGCCTTGTTCTTCCAGCAATCATGGCTGGACTTCTATCAGTCCTAGTGCATTATCCTGTGAGTCGGCTGAGATTGTATTAAAGGCAATATTGGCAGTATCAATACTGGTTGAAATATCTTGCAAGATTTGACCTAAGACTATTCCTACCCTCGTAGCGAGTCTTGCGAGGTCTGCTGCATGGGCGTTTAGATGTGCTATTCAGGATCTCACAATGGAAGAGGAGGATCTTATGGATGGAGGGAGAATGTGAGCTTTACCTGCTGGTCCTACCAAACATTTCAGGACAGTCGGAAGCAGAGAATATAAAGGACTGAAACTTGTTGAGTAATCATCTTGTGAGGTGTCTATTAGTTGCCCTGAAGTGATCTGCTTTCGAGGTTGTGACATTTCCTTTGCTCATTTGGGAGCTTTTTCTTTTTCTTTTAGGCATGCTATGAAGTTCGGCTTTGCAGAGGTTTCAATTTTATTGAGTAGACTGCAAGATACTTGATGTGCTGGCCATGTCGTGTAGTAGACAAAGGTAGGTAGATAGGTAGAGATATTTAGTAACAAGGAGATCTAACAATATACTGATAGGCAGAGAAAACCAGATAGCCTTCAGAGTTATCTAGGCTAAGTAAGATTTCTTTCTGTAGATAGAGATTGTCTAGGAAGGCTCAGAATATACATATTTCATTTATGATTACTAAGAGTGAAGTAAAGTAGGTAAAGTAGGATAGAATCAGGAAAATAATATTATATTGTTAAGTTCTGTACTCCATTGCTTAATAATGTCTAAAAGCTTGGAAGGCACTTCAATATTTATATTCTGTGTCTCTGTGTTCGCTCAATACATCTCTCTATTATACAACTATGTACCTCTCTGATTTTAACTTGCGACGTTGCATATCCTTTGAGGTGCAAATAAGCTGAGACCCTGAAAATTACCAGACCTTCTTCGGTAATTACAATATGGCTAACTCGGAAGCATAGTATTCCTAATAGTAATTATCTGAATGTCCGAGTCTTTAGACTTATGACCTAGTTTTCAAGTCAAACTGTGTTGGTCCAAATTGTCTCTGTCACTGATGAAATAATTGGTTTCATCAGGACATTGTATCTGCGAAGGTAGTCGTAATCATAATCTTTCTACATTACTTAATTTGAAATCTTAGTATCTGCTTACCTAACTGACAGATATCTTCGGGAGGACTTTCTACTAATTCGCAGGAGACTATTTCACCAGAATGACAGATAATCCCATCATCGGCAATGCTGGGTTACTCTGGGTATCCAGTGTTTCAATCGCCTCTATGGTATTGGAAATTATTCTTACAGCCATAACATATTCTAAAACCCAGTTGGAGCACTCAGTAAAGTCTATTGGTTTCTGTAGTAGTGTTCTTCAGAGTTCTAGACACTTCTGGCTATTGTAGAATAGGTGCCAATGTATTAGTTTTCCGTTGAGATTTTTTATCATTTGATACCATCTCTTCGTTGAAAAATGTCCAGTTACTTATAGCCCTTGCAAACAATGTCACATCTTTGAAGCCTAGTAACCTCCTGTGTAGTTGGCAGATTTACTCTGTTCTACCTCCCAGCCATAGCCGAAGATCTCCTCTTATATATTCTATGAACAGGATCCGGTTGGACAGATAGCGGTGACTTATATGGTATTATTCTTACACCTTCAGTTTATTGGTATTATACTCCCTACAGGCAACTGAGGTTGATATATATGATGACCTGTGGGCCCCGTCAGGAGGCTGGAGGGGGGGAGTCGGAGACCAGAAATTCCAATTCCAAGAGAGGTTATCCTATTTAGAGTGGATCCTAGGTATCAGATCCCGGTATTCCTAACAGCTATCCAAGTACTTTAAGAAAAAGTAACTCTATATGCAATCGGAATACCTTGCCTCCAAAATGCCGCTTTAATCACCTTATTGGGCCTATAAATTATCACATATGTTAATATAATTTGCATTCTGTAACTATAGTGTCAAAGAACTAATGGATTCAGAATAATACTTTATCCATTGTCACCACTCATCTGAAGTTAAGTAATTGGATTTATTCACATAAAGATATGATAATCAATGTAGAAGGATCTAATACAAAGAGTCCACACATTCACATATACCCATCAATGATTGGAAGAGTTTAGAACTTTTAGGAATACTAATAAAGAATTTCTCAAAGTATTACAACTATGTTGGGATTGCATCATTGTTGAGGAAATTATTACCACTGACAATACCATATTATAGTCAACCCCACCTTACATTGAACAAACAAGAGTTCATAACGAAGGTATTATGACCATATCCTATAAATACACTTCTTGACGGCATGCGGGAAGTTAGAGGGAAATATTATATGGGTTAGTTGTTGACTTATGACTACTAGAAGTCATCAACTTATAATAAACTATAAAGAGCAACTCCATGAGAAAACCAGTCTTTTCATGAACAAGAAAAGCAAATGAGCCAATATTGTTGGAATTAGGTAGTAGACTACAGTCTAAAAACTTTGTAACTTGAGGAATTACTACTGGTATAACGAGAGTCTACCAAGTACTATTACATTTAGCCAAATCAATGCCCATACCAGTGCTAAGAGACTACTACGGTGGGAATAGTGGTAGACTAGAGTCTGCCGAGTAGAAGTACTATTGATTAGGTACCTCAGTTGGACTAACTATTCAATACTAAGAAGTCCATAGGTACTAGTTAAGAGTGTTGGTTACCCTACTCTGTAGGGTAACTCCAGTAGTCAATTTTGGACATACTGTTAGGCGGAGATAACCTGATAGACCTCTAAGTTGTCTAGGCCAACCAAGATTCATTTCTGTAGACAGAGATTATCCAGGAAGGTACAAATTTACTTGTTTCATTTATGACTATAAAGAGCGAAGTAGTACAAGTAAATTTGAATAAAATAGTCAAATCAATATTATATTGTTAAAGTCTCTTCTATTGTCCGGGGACAAAATTAACTAGCTGTCAACGGCCGGAAAATCTTCGGTGATGACAACCACACTCCCTCACCAACTCACTATCATGAAAACCCAAAAGAAAATTGAAAAATATAAATACATAGTAGAAATTAATATTTAGTATACCATCCATCAGCCTTAATAATTGCTTCCACCCTATGCACCATTGATCCTGCCAAAGTATCAAAAACCTTTGGGTCCAGAAGTTCCCAACAATGAGTGACAGCCTCCTCTATAATTTTTTTGATCTCATTGACAGGGCCCTTCAGGAGAAACAGCTCAGGATAGTGCTTATGAAGCTTGTCTTTCACCAGAGAGTAAACATTTTCAATTGGATTGAGGTCTGGTGAATAGGGAGAAATTTCCGTCAGAGAAATTCCATTTCTCCTGAGCCATCTCCTGAAAGGCAAGTGAGTCTTAGCATTGTCAATGATCAAAAATACCTCTTCTTCTCCAACATGCTCCTTGATATCCTCCCATATCCCTGGAAAGTTATATTGATCATAAACATCAATAATTGACTTTCCAGTCACTCTACCTCCAGCAGAAGTAGGATCAGGAAAAACAGGTAAACAAAAACCATGAGTTTGACCATAGAAACAACCAGTCATCATCTGACTAATCTTTCTCTCTCCTTTCCTAGCAGTAGATTCAATACAATCCTTATTCCACTTTTCTTTTGGGTATCTAAATACTCATTTTCTTCTCTTTCGTCTTCTCCTCTCCACAGCTATCTCATCCCCCCATATTGCCTTCCTTCTCCACATCTGCCTTGTCCAATTCCTATGGGCTAATGCCTATTCCAATCTCTTTTAAGCTAGATCCTCATCTAAATGAACCCTCTCTTGTGCCATCTACTTTTTAAGAAGCTTTTGTACAAGTCTTCTCTTCACAGTCTTAGCAGAAACATTGGGAACCACTCTTTCAGCAATCTCAGAGTAGCTGGTATGGCGATTTTTGAGAGCTTTCTCTACCATAGCATCATCCTGCAACTTGGTAGTTTTAGGATGTCTTCCTCTACCTTCCTTCTCCTTGCCCTGTTGATCTCTCTTTGCAAAGTTGCTTTTAACAGTACTGAGAGGAATGTCAAGGTAGTGGGAAATTTGGTGATTTGTCATCTGAGTCTCGCGTAACCCGAGAATTCGTCCCCTGATAAACTCAGAAAGGTGCTTGGAGGGAATAGGCTGTTGGCTTGACTGCGAAGAATAGGAGGCATAGTTTATTGAAAAACAAATTTAAGTAAATTGGCTTGGTTTTGGTTAGTATAGAGCAATTTCTTTAGGAAGTGTTGAGAGAGCGGGGCGTTAAGGAGGGGAGCGTTGCCATTGCCATTGAGAGCTAGTTAATTTTGTCCCCGGACAATATGTTACTTGATGATATCTAAAGCTTCAGAAGCATATCAATATTTATATTCTGCATCGAAGTCTTCACGGACTACATCTATTTATTTTACAACTATGTACTTGTCCAATTATAACTCTGATGTTGGGTATACTTTAAAGGTGCCAACATCTAGAAACTGTGAAAATTACCATACACCTTTCGGTAATTACGATATAACTAACCAGGAACCATATAGTTCCCAATAGTAATAATCTGATCACCAGAGTTTATAGACTTATGGCTTAGTTCTTAAGTAGAACTGGGTTGGCCCAAGGTGTGTCCATCAATGATAAAAGGATCAGGTTCATCTGCCAGTTGTATCTGCGAAGGTAGTCGTAATTGCAACCTTCCTATATTGCCTAACTTAAACTTCCATAACTTCATATCCAACTAATAGATATCTTCTGAAGAAATTCTGACTAACCAGCTAGAAGCTATTCTACCACATTAACAGATAATCTCTCTGATGGTTTTCTCTTGGTTACTCTGAGTAATAGAGTTTTAATCGCCCTTCAATTATTAAAAATTATTCTCGCAAATGTGGTACATTCTTAGACCTAGTTGCAATACTCTGTGTAGCCCATTAACTTCTGTGATAGTGTTCCTGGTACTTCTAGACTCTTCTGGTCATCATAGAATTGGTGCGAATGTATTGGTTTCTCATTGGGATCTTTTACCATTTGATGCTCTGTCATAGTCCAAAATGTCGCGTTACTTATGGCATAAGCCAAAGGCAACACATCTTTGGAGCCTAGTAACTCTTTGAGTAGTTGATAGATATACTCAATTCTACTTTCCAGACCTAGCTAAATGTCCTCCCTCATATATCCTGCAAACATGATTCAGTCTGAGGAATAGCAGTGACATATACAGTATTATTCAGACACCTACAATTGTGTAGCATCATAAGCACAGGATGCAACTAAGATCGATATGTATGATAATATGTGGTTCCAGTAAGTGGGCCAGAGAGGGGTGTTGGTAACTGAGAATTCCAATTCCGAATGAGGTTATACCACTTAGGTGGTTCCTAGGTATCAGATCCCAGTATTCCTAACAGCTACCTTAAATTGCTTGATGGTAAGTCTGGGTAGAGTTACCCTACCTTCAGACCAGAGTTACACTGCCTTGGACTATGAATTACTCTGCTATGGAGCCAAGTTATCCTACATGAAAAGTAACTTGTTATGCAGGGCTTTAGGAGAAGTTACTAGATTGTTTGTCACATGAAACTACATAAGGTATTCAAATCTCAGATTGGGCAGATCACTCCTGCACAACCAGTTGAGCTCTGAACAAGGTGTAACTTGAAAGCATAGTGGCTAGCACCCCTCTCTGACCCTGTTATAAGTCTCTAGCATCATGGGCTATAGCCTAGAGAGTTGCTGCAAGTCTAGTAAAAGTTTGTCAGTGGAGCCATTATTGTAACACCATATATGCTCAGGCTATCTAGTCAACCAGAAGCTGTCCACAGTATATATGAGGGGGCAGAGGTAAACTTTGAGCATGGTCTCCAGGTGATTTAGTGCAAAATAGAAGAGAACTGATGGAGTCATACTACTTTGAAGTTAGAAGTAGCAAGTGAGGTTACCAGAGGCCCATAGGTAAGGTAACTGAAGTCCGTTAGTATGAAAGTGTAATAGTATTAGAGAATTGTTAAGAACTCTAAGATACTAATCTGAAGTCATGATGAGACCTACTTCTAGCAAGGTTGACTATAGGTAATACCTATTGGTAGACAATCTCTGAAGAAGTCTATTAGAGATGCTATATGACAATCATTTAGAATGACATGGAATTGAGTACAACCAGATAGATATTCAGAGGCTGAGGATCTTGAAAAAGACTAAGTGTATATGGATAAAAAGTTCTATAGTTGGTATTTCATCAGCTCAGGCATGTCAGCTCGCTACTAACATGTTAGCCATATGAAGAGTGTTTTACTCCTGTGGTTACATTGTAGATGTAGAGGCTAAAGTTCTTCTGTCCAGTAGATGTTAGCAAACTACAAAGTAGTCAAGTTTGCTTCAGATGATCTTTGGTCCTACCTATAGAGGTTGGCGAGACAGCCTAAGGGGGTTGGATGCTCTCAAACAAAGTGTAGTAATGGGGAGCAATTGGTAACGTATTTGACCTTTGCCCGCCGTGTACTATGTAGGTTTACGAGCGATTTTCGTG
>NW_003299074.1:217729-316644 GCF_000151645.1 Tuber melanosporum
AGTTGGAGATCAAAGAACCTATCACTCAATCATAATGTAGAATACCATCTCTAGTTTCAGCCTATGAAAAAATAATCTCTTTTTTCTATAGATAAATGTTGGTAATTGACCTAAATTAGTAATTAATGAAGAATCTGCAACACCCACATTGATGAGTAATTTGACAGACTAAAATAAGTAAATTTGGAAATAGTTTTCTATGTAGACTATTCTTACGGTCTGTTTTATAATACCCTAAAGAATTCTGGCAGTTCCTTTCTTATTTAACTGGAGTCGTTGATTTTAAGTTGTGGTTATTTTTGTCCTCTTCTGATTATATCTCGCTCATACAATACACAAAG
The DNA here is from genome assembly GCF_000151645.1 of Tuber melanosporum. Classification (NCBI taxonomy): domain Eukaryota; kingdom Fungi; phylum Ascomycota; class Pezizomycetes; order Pezizales; family Tuberaceae; genus Tuber; species Tuber melanosporum. The sequence continues at coordinate 218,071 of NW_003299074.1, forward strand.
GAACAAACCTCTTAAAATACTCCCTTGAACATACAACAAATAGGAATACCTTCCCCTAAGGATACCAGAGAGATGCGTCTCCAAGAAGTCCTTAAGGCTCATGCAGCTGATACAACCCTTTCTGTCCGTAAACTATCTCTCCAGTTTGAAGTACAAAAATTCACCCTTTAGAACAGAATCTCACGAAAGACAACATCGGCAAAGATTGCTCATAAATTGCAACATCTCCTATCCAACACAGAGGAGGAGGTATTAAGTTCCTGGATTAAGAAGTGGGATGACTATGGATTTCCAACTCGCCACAGACATGTCTATCAAATGGTTCAGAGTCTCCTTCATACACAGAATTCGCCTCAATGTGACCAAGTTGGAGAGTATTAGTTGAGATGCTTTCTGGGTCGCTATCCTGACTTGGATTCTAAAGTAGGATGACGTCTAGATAGAGAAAGGGCTCTGGCCACTGATCTGGATTCCTTTAGAAAGCTTCTTGATCGCTTCTATCACATTCAGTGCAAGTTTCATATCAAGGATGAGGATACCTGGAATACAGACGAGAAGAGATTTGCTATTGGATTAGAAGGAGCAGGAACCATGATCTGCCGAGCCTTGGGCTGAAATCCCAGCCTCATCCAAGATGGTGGTCATGATTGGGTCACTATTGTTGAAGCAATATCAGGTAGAGCGCAAGTATTGCCTCCCCTGATTATCTTCAAGGTAAATGCCCACTTGATGGCATACCACACCAATATTGAGATTGAAAAGAAGGAAGATACATTCTTTGCCACCTCCTCCAAAGGTTATACCAATACTGAAGTAACATTTCAGTGGTTTTAAGAGGTATTTGAGCCAAGAACACGCCCAGCAAATAGTATCAAGCAGCATCGTATTCTGGTATTAGATGGCCATTCAACATATGTGGAGAACTATGAGTTCGTCAAGTATGCAATCGACTACAATATTCATCTTGTCTGCCTCCCCTCCCATTCAACTCATATTCTCCAGCCTCTTGATGTTGGCATCTTTGGTCCTCTTACTACCTATTACAAGTAAGAACTTGAAGATTGTGTACATCAACAAGGCCCCTATGGGACTATCAAGAAGGGAGATATCTTTCCCATACTTCACAGTGCAAGAACCAAGACCTTTAAGCCTGAAACTATCTGGTCAGCCTAGTGTGCCACCGGACTTATTCCATTCAACAGAAATCGTATTTTAAGAGATTCTGTCTTGCAGGCAAAGATGGTTCCAAAGACTCCTTTGGCAACAAGATACTCTGGCCTTCGACCCTCAACAGAAAGAGTTGTTGGGATACCTGAGCTTGATCGTATCGAGCTAAGTAGTCTGCAAATTGATAAAACCTCTGCCAATAAGGCCCTCAAAGATCTTTTGACTGAGTGTATTAAAGAAGCGCACATTATTGATACTGCAAGAGTTATCGCAGAGGAAGAGGTTGATAAAGTACACCAACTAGCAAAGCAAGCCAAGGCCGATAGACAAACAGCTACGTGGTGGACTTCTACTTAGTTCTAAGCACTTGGCTAAGCTGTATCACAAGTGTATGGAACTTGATAAGAAAAAGTTTGAAGCTGCAGCAAAGCGTGAGATAAAAGCTTTAGTTTGGAAAAAGACACAATGCAAGACCAATAAACAAAAGATGATTCACTTGGATAATGCAGCAGAGGTTAACATATCCAGCTCTAATGAGGGGGAGTTGGAGAGCAGTAGTGATGAAGAAATGGTTGATTCTCAACCATATCAAGCGAGTCAGAAGGTAAGTCTTATATTTGGTTATTTTTCACTTTTAGCAAAACTAACGACTTGCCTCCAACAGAGCTCTAATCCACATACTACTACCTGTCAGTCGAGGCCCAGAACTACCTCTACCTGTTCCAAGAAGTAGAATATTTTTACAATTTCTTTTCTCTTCAAAAGCCTTGACCATGTAAGTCAATCATCCATTCTCACTGGTTGTATATATTTACTTATAGACATAGCTACATTACTTCAATAGAGATGATATAAAGGGAGGTTATTGTTATGGGTAATGGCCATTTGTATACAAATCTCTAACTCATATGATATAATACTCTCTAAGTTATAACAATTTTTCTCTCATGTAGTAGTATTTTATGTAGTGTTCCATAACTAATGAGTGTCCCATTACTAGGTCAAATATGTTAGTATATAAAATCTACTTAAGTATATGTGAGTTCTTATCTACTCTGGCAATCACCTACCCCTCGAGATTATGACTTAATTGAGTAAAGGTGTGGCTTAATGATATTAAGTTTTACAGTTTTATTTCTTCAAAACTCTATTGCTGAGATTTTGAAATTTTATTATACTTGTTTGTAGAAGAATTTATCTTGGTGCAATCGCAATATCAGAATCCATCTTTTTAGAGAAAGCATCTGTAATAACTGGTGACAATAGCAATCTCTGTGGAATAAAATAGTAATTACTAAAAGAGATTGTGATAATTTTCTGAGTCTTGTAGTATTCGCACTTTTAGAGAATACTAATATTACAACAGATTTTCAGAGAGGTATATAATTTGTAAGAGAGATAGATGTAGTCCACGAATACCTAGATGCAGAATATAAATATCAAAGTACCTCTCTAGCCGTTTGATATCATCAAGTTACAGAGAAGAGACTATACCAATATAAAGTTCTTTATATAATTCTACGAATATCAAAGTACTCTTTATAGTTATAAATGAAATATGTATCCTTTAAATATTCCTGGATGAATCTCTGTCTACGGAAATAAATCTCGATTTGGATGAACAACTTTGAGTCTTTACACATTGTCTCTGCCTAATATATTTTTTGCATATATTTCCTGATTTTTCTTTAACTGGATGTAGGATAATCAGAAAGTTAATTATAGAAGTCTATTATCAATATAACTTCATTAGAATATGGAAGAATATTGAGGAGAAGCATGAGGAGGAAAAGAACTTCTTTATTATTGATAATATTAAACTCAGTGTCATTTAGGAGATGACTCAGTAGACCAGAAATTACTCTTATAAAAATTTCAGCTAGTTATTAAATCTTAATCTAATTGAACCGGTTTAGACTCTGAAGAAAAATAAGCTTCAGAAGCACTATCTTGACCTATATTTTATAAAGGGTTCTAATAATGAGGTCAGAAAAGCAATAGAGGAGGCTATTACAGCTTATTGAAAAAACTTCTTAACTTAAAGATTTTGATTCACTAACAGGTTCCATTGCGCATTAGCATAATACAGTTAAGGTAGATGGATGGTATACTAAATGTTGATTTCTACCCTGGATTTATATTTCTTTTTCTTTTGTTACCATGATATTAGAGTTAGTAGGGAGGTAGTTGTTGTACAGTCACATTGTTCTGCTATTCATTATAGTCAGTTAATATTATAAACCTACAATATATTGAACTCCTTGCAGAGAAACTAGTGTTACTATTAGGAATACCAGTATTCGATACTTAGGAACCACCCGAAGTAGGGTAACCCCTCTTAGAATCGGAATCTATTGTTTCTAACACCCTCCTCCAGCCCCCTTACGGGACACACACATTACGATATATATTACACTCAGTTGCATCCTATGACAGTAAAGCCAAAAAATCAAAGATGTAAGAATAATACCATATATGTCACTATTGTTCATCGGACTGGATCCTGTTTGCGGAATATATGAGAGGGGAGATTCTGCTAGGTCTGAGAAGTAGAACAGAGTGAATCTGCTAACTACCCAGTAGAATACTATGCTTAAAAGATGTGACATCTGTGTCAAGAGTCAGAAGTAACAGGATGATTTTACTTAACAAGATAGTATCGAATGATAAAGGATCTCAATGAGAAAACAATACATTTGCAGCCACTCTACAATAATAAGAAGAGTCTAGAACTCCAAGAAAAACTATCATAGAAGCCTGTAGACTTGATGGAATGTTGCAACTAGGTTTCAGAATATATTGTAGCTGCGAGAATGACTCCAAGCACTAGAATAACGATTGGAACTCGGTGATGCAGAGCAACCAAGGGTTGCCGACAGAGGGGATATCTGTAAATCTGGTGCAATAGCTTCCTACGAATTACTAGGAAGTTTTCTGCAAGATATCTGTTAGTTGAGTAGGGCGTTATAAAGGTTTGAGGTCAGATGACCTAGGAACGTTGTGAATATGACTACCTTCACAGATACAATCCGCTGATAAAACTAATCATTTAATCAACAAAGAGGACAATTTGGGCCAACTCAGTTTGACTTGAGAACTAGGACATAAGTCTAAAGGCTCTGATAATTGGATAATTACTATTGTGAACAGCATGGTTCCTTGTTAGTTATATCGTATGTACTAAAGAGGTTGTCGTAATTTTCAGGGTTTCCCCGTATTTGCATCTTAGGAGAATACACGACATTGTAAGTTACAATTAGAGAGTTACTTAGTTGTATAATAGATAGATGAAGTGCATGAACTGTCATATGTGAAATATAAATATCCAAGTACCTCTTAAGCTTTTAGACCTCATCAAGCAATAGAGAAGAGACCTTAACAATATAATATTGTCTTCACGATTCTATTCTACTTTATCTACTTTACTTCACTCTTAGTAGTCATAAATGAAACCAGTGAAGTTTGAGCCTTTCTGGACAATCTCAGTCTATAGAAATAAATCTTGGTTTGTTTAGACAACTCTGAAGTGTGTCAGGTTGTCTCCTCCTAACAGTTACAGACAAATCTGTTAGGAGATTGCCCATACAAATTACTATGATATAATACATTATTCTAGATAATGAATTCTATCAGAATTTTCAGTTGTTTACATTTTGTTTCTATCAAAATATGACCTACTATAACAAATAATATATAATTAAAAAAACAAATTTGTATTCATAATCTAACATGCTCCATCTCCTCTATTTTCCTTATATTTAACTTTTTATCATTAATGCTTTAAATTTTACAATACCATCTTCCTACAACTATTTCATCTCCTATTATGAAGATAGGAAATAGCTGATCTCTAGTAGGACAAGATACTAAGGTGAAGAGATCTTGTATTGAAGGATATTGTAACCAGCTCTTAAGTATCATGAGAATTTCAAAGAGATTTCTGGACATTATTAGGATAGGAGAAGAACCATCCATGGAATTCTTCCTTAATAGTTACAGAGCTTAGGAAAATATAAAGTGAGCATGTAACAGTAACAGGGGCTTCCTTCGGGAAGATGGATCCAGAGATTGCAACCACACTGAGATAAATTCTTCTACAAAGTGAACAAATATAATACTTTTCAAAGTCTCAACAGTAGAGTTTTAGAGAAACAAAATTGTAAAACTTAATATTATTAAGCCACAGCATTGCTCAATTAAGTCCTGATCTGGAGAGGTAGTTGATTGCCGGAGTCGAGGACAACTCGCATATAGTTAAGTAGATTGTATTTACTACCTGTTGCTCTCCATCATTACTCTATATTTGTAAGCACCCAACTCCCTTGAACTGTCTAGCCAATAACTACAAATCAGATACAAGATTCTCTATAGCTAACTAGACAACTCTGAGGTTTGTGAACATCCGCCTGACAGAAGTCTTTTAACCGCTGTATTTACTATTCAATTCCGGTAGTAAAAGCTCATCTTATTGTAGACATGTCAATTGTGAGCTGACATGCCTGAGCAGATGCAATACTAACAATGGAACTTGCTACCCATATACAATTAGTCTTTTATGAGCATTTGCAGCCCCTGAACATCTATCTGGTTATACTCTATTCCATATCATTTTGGATAATAGCTATGTAGCTATTAGGAATACCAGAACCCGATACCTAGGAACCATCCTAAGTAGGGTAACCCACTCAAAATCAGAATTTCTGGTCTCCAACACCCCCTCCGGCTCCCGCACGGGACCCGCGCGTCATGATATATGTTAATCTCAGTTTGGTCCTGTGACTATATTACCACAAAATTGAAGGTGTTAGAATAATACCATATACGTCGCGGCCGTCTGTCCAACCGGATCCTGTTCGCAGGTTATATGGGAGGGGACCTTCGGCTAGGCCTGAGAAGTGGAATAGAGTAATTCTGTCAACTACTCAGAGAGTTACTAGGCTTCAAAGACATGACACCTTTGGTATGCACCGTAGGTAACAGGACGATTTCGTACAAAGAGATGGTATCAAATGGTAAAGGATCTCTACTAGAGACCAATACATTTACATCCACCAGAAGAGGCTAGAAATCCAAAAGACACTACCGAAGAAGCCAACAAACTTCACAGAGTGTTGCAACTGGGTTTCGGAACACGTCATAGCCATGGGGTGATTTTCAATACTACAATAGTTACTGAAACCTACTACCCAGAGAGCAACCAAGGGTTGCTGACCGAGGGATTAATTACCAATCTGGTGGAATAGCTTCCTGCGAGTTAATAGGAAGTCATTCAAAGAAAATCTATCAGTTGGGTATGGAGTTACAAAGGATCGGAGTCAGACAACCTACGATGGTTGTAATGACGACCCCCTTTGCAGATATAGCTGTGGATAAAACTGATCATTTTATCAATGGCAAAGACAATTGGAGCCAACTCAGTTCGACTTAAGAACTAGGCCATAAGTATAAAGACTCTGACAATCGGGATATTGCTATTGGGGACAGCATGCTTCCTAAGAAGAAATATTGTAATTACCGAAGAGGGTGTAATGGTTTTCAGGGTCCACAGGTGTTCGCACCTTGGAAGAAAACTCGACATCGTGAATTATGATTGAAGAAGTACATAGTTGTATGATAAATAAATGTAGTCTGTGAACACTCAGACGCGGAATATAAATATTGAAGTGCCTCCCAAGCTTTAGATATCATCAAGCAATGGACAAGAGACCTTAACAATATAATATTGTTTTTATGATTTTACCCTACTTTACCTATTCTACTTCACTCCTAGTAGTCATAAACGAAACGAGCAAAGTCTGAGTCTTCCTAGACAATCTCCATCTACAGAACCGAATCTCGATTGGTCTTGATAACTTTGAGGTCTATCAAGTTGTCTCCGCCTAACAGTAGCCTCCTCAATTGACCTCTTTGGAGGTTGACTACCAATAGGCACTATCCACCATCAACCCACCCAGAAGTTGGTCTTATCCTGACTTCAGACAAGTTCCTCAGAGCCCTTAATGATTCTCTAATACTATTACACTTTTGGGACAATGGACATTGGTTACCTCGCCCATCAGTATCCGGTAACCTCAAATTCTACTTCTGACTTTAAAGTGGTATTACTTCCTGAGTTCTGGTCTTTCTTGCACCAAATCCACCTCGAGACCATTATTGAGATGCACCTCTACCCCTTCATATATCCTGCAGACAGCATCTGGTCACATGAGCATTGTGAGCATAAAGAGTATTACCAGTGTATCTCCACTTGTAGACTTTTATTAGGCTTGCAGTGACTTTTCAGGCTGTAGCCCATGATACTAGGAAGTTATAATGGGGCCAGAGGGGGTACCAGCTACCATATCTCCAATTACAGCTTGTTCAGAGCTCAACTGGTTGTGCCGGAGTGATCTGACCAACCTGAGATTCCAATATTCTATGATTTCTCATGGGACAATCAAGCTAGTAACCTTCCCTGCAGACTTTGCTAAACAAGCGACTTTCAAGGTAGGATAACTTGACTCCATAGCAGGATAATCCATGGTACAGGCTTGGGTAACTCTGGTCCGCAGATAGACTAACAGCACCCTGAACTACCTTACAGTACCAGGTAACTCTACCCACACCCACCGTTGAGAAATTCAGGGTAACCACTGCTTCTTACTAGTACTTATGTACTTCTTTGTATGGCATAGCATGTTCAACTGAGGTACCTAACCAACAGTACCTCTACTCGGTAAACTCTGGTCTACTGCAATTCCTACTGCGGTAGTCTCTTAACACCTGTATGCGTATAGGTTTGGCTAACTATAATAGTACTCCATGGACGCTCAATACATTAACTTGTAGTATATTCTGAAGAGAGTTTCTGTATTGATTAGAAGACTAAATTGTTAAGTAATTGTAGTCTCTTTAAATACAAAAATCAAATCTAGGAAACTTTAACCATACTAATGTATCCAAGGGAAACATTCAACAATGCTAACATAGTAGTAAAGGTAAATCAACTAAAGTCCTAAAGGAGCGGACTTGAAGTAACTTAATAAACTAACAAAACAAGTAATAGAATCTAAATAGAGTAAAGAATTCTGTAGTTATTAAGGTACTAATTCAGTACTAACGGTAGCTTAAGGGAATACGCTCCGTCGCTCCTATTTTCCTCCTGTATAGTTTGGCAACATCACATCAACTATCGTAGGCCCCCCCACTCTTCTCTGCCACCTTAATAGTTCCTGCTTAGAGGTACAGTTATCTCTTCTATCCTCTCCCACCTTCATTACACTTGTCTCTTATCTGCTTGATGGGAGAGTTATCTGAGCTAGCTCAGTAATCCTGTCATACAAATAGGGGCACAATTAGCTTTAGTATAGTCTACCTCCTTACTTTGCTTCAGGTTAGCACTGGCAGAGGTGGATCCCTTTCTCTCCACTTTCACGATCCCCATTGGAGAACACCTTAGCTAGTAACTTCCAAATCTATCTCGTGGTAAGATTTGATCATGCCTACATAGTTGCTTGGTTCAAGCTACTGTGGCCTTCCTCTTTACGTCCTTGTACCTCCTTACCGCCGGTGAAATCCCTTCTGCTAAGCGGTACTATCTACCTCAGAACAAGGGACTATATGAGAGACATGGTAATATAGCAATAGTTCAATTTCAGTTGGATTAGGACTAAGACTTCGGGCCCTACCTCTCTTTTTCTCTTCAATTGTGTCAGCTAGTATCCTATTACTGGCAGCTGGTATACAATTATGCGTTGAAAAAATTAACTGCAATTCAACAATTGGTAGCAATCCACCCCTCTTCATCACCCCATACTCTGAATAGTACCTAAAAAAATTGCTCTATGTTAACCAAGAAGAAACCATTCTACTCCAACTTTTTTTATTTCGATAAACTATGCCTCATATTCTTTGCAGTCATGCCAAAAAACCTATTCCCTCCACACATCTTTTTAAGTTTACCAGGGGGAGAATTCTCCGATTACATAAGGCTCAGATGAGATATCAGCAAATTTCCAACTACCTTAATATCCCCTATAGAACTGTCAGAGATATAATTGCAAAGGGACATTAAGAGGGCAAGGAGAATAAGGGTAGAGGAAGACATCCTAAAATGAGCAAGTCACAGGATAATGCTATAGTGGAGGAGGTTCTTAAAAATCACCATACTAACTATTCTGACATGGCTGAGCAAGTTGCTCCCAATGTTTCTAGTAGGACAGTAAGGAGAACACATTAAAAAAAGCATCTAGAAAAGTGAATAGTACAAGAGTGAGTTCATTTGGATGACGATCTAACTTAAGAGATATTGGAAGGGGTATTAGCCCATAGGTATTAGACAAAGAAGATGTGGAGAAGAAAAGCAACATGGGAAGATGAAGTAGCTGTAGAAAGAGGAGGAGAAAAGAGGAGGAAATGGGTTTTCAGATACTGATATGAGAAATGGAATAAGGATTGTGTTGAACCTGAAGCTAGGAGAGAAGAGAGAGGGATTAGCCAGATGATGACTGGTTATTTTTATAGTCAATCTCATGGTTTTTTTTTGCTTGTTTTTCCTGATCCTTCTTCTGCTAGGGGTAGAGTTACTGGAAAGTCAATTTTTAATGTTTATGAGCATTATGACTTTCTAGGGATATGGGAGAATATCAGAGAAAAAGCTGGAGAAGAAGAGGTATTTTTTATTATTGACAATGCTAAGACTCACTTGCCTTTTAGGAGATGGCTCAGAGGGCCGAGAATTATACTGATAAAAATTCCTGCCTCTTCACCATATCTCAATCCAATTGAAAATATTTGGTCTTTAGAGAAAGGTAAGCTTCACAAGTACTATCCTGAGCTATATCTTATAAAGGGTGATTTCAACGTAGTTAAGAAGGTAATAGTAGGAGCTATTACTCATTGTTCCAAACTTCTTGACCTAAAGGTTTTTGATACTTTATCTGGATCAATAGTGGATAGAATAGAGGCAATTATTAAGGCTGATAGATAGTATACCAAATATTAATTTCTACTATGTATTTACATTTTTTAATTTTTTTTTTAGTTTTCATAATAGTAGATTAGTGGGCAAGTATAGTTGTAATCATCAAAGATTTTTCTCTGTTGGATTGCAGTTAAATTTGTCCATGCACAATACTACCACTTTCTCTTTTGCTACCTTTGGTAGCCCTTTCAGCCCTCCCAGACGGATAGCTTGGAGCTCTTGTTTCGCCAATTGCTTCTTTTTACAGCTTGCACTCTTTCCTTACGGTTTCTCCTGCTCATATCGGTGGACTTTATACATAATACATACAACTATGTCACCTATACCACATGCCTATTCATTATTTCGGCTTCTGACGTGTGGGTAGATTCAAACTGGGCTGGCTGGGAACCTGCTCATTGTAGGTAAAGAATAGACTTCGGCCTGTAATCTGGGATTTCCTTTGTTGGAGTTTTCTTCTGTTGGGTAGGGTGTTTACTGTCAGGATGAGGGATATTCTAGCTTTGAAGAATGCGTTTTTGGGGTTTCTGTCTTTACCGTTTGTAGATAGCCATGTGGGAGACTGGTAGGGAAGTTTTTTAAACAAAGGCGTAGTTGATTATCGGTAGCTCTATGAGAAGCCCATGCGGGTTCAAGTCTTGTGATCTGTGGATCGGGCAGCTGGCTGCTGGTGTGGGCCTTTCTAGGGTCACTGTTTTTCTTCTGGCCACTGGAGAATACGGTACAGTGGAGGCGAGGGTCTCTATAGTGTAAGCTCTCAAAACTGCTAGATCTTATATTTTGTAGAACCGGTGAAATAAAAGAATACAGGAAAAGACAAAAAAAGAAAAAAAGTAGCTTAAGAGAACACTCTACTAAATATTAAGATAGTAAAGGGTACAAATAATTGAACAAAGAAGATGTACTCAATAAAGTACTAACTAGGGAGTAAAGGAAATATGAGGTACTACAAAGAGTCCGAAGTAGGTAAAAACTAACTTGAAGCTAGTTATATTAGTACAGAATAACAGGATTCCATTACAGATATTGTATCAGAAGTCTTACTGCAATTTCTTTCATTTATTACTACTAAAGTAGTATTTGGCAAAGCAATGACTGTTGTTACAAACTCACTGTTTGTACAGGATTTTAGGTGCTATAGTTTTATTAAACAACTCCTTTGAGTTAAATCCTGATGTTATGATTATTTTTTGTATGCATGACCTCTTTAGTAGTCATGTGGGTTGCACACATAACTTGGACTTTCAGTTATGATTGTTATATTATATTGAGATCGTTAGTCAGATATGAGTAAGTCTTATATAGCTTACTTGAATTTCATGATGCTCAAGACATATTTAGAGGTTATGGAGTCTATATATATAACCAATAAGGAGGTTATAAGGATAAAGGATCATGGGTCACAGGGGGCTCAGCCACAATCGATAAGGTATTTGTATTTGTAAGTAAGTTGGAGGAAGGTCTATATAAGGCAAAAGGTTTGGCCTTAGAGATAGATCTTCCCACAACCACCTGTGATATTTCCTAGCATATGACTTTGCAAATTCTTCTTAATATTTATGCCTCATATATCACCCTGAAGAGAAAGTTTATGACAACTATTATGAATAATAATTACTGTTAGAGTACTTAAGAAAATAAGAGTATTTTCATAAGTAACAGGAGACAACTATGGGATAATCACTATATTGAAGAAGAATGAAGTAATAACATGTATTACTTCTACGACAAGACTTATTACCAGTTGAACAAATATATTATAGGGGCAATTAAGGAGTAATTTTAACAGTAGTGTAGTAAATCCACTGAGAGTATAGTTTGAATAGTTTGTATTACTAAATACTAAAACAAAACTGTAAAAATTGAGGTTAAAGATAAAGAAATGAAAAATATGAAAAAAAGGTAAATTCTAATTAAGTAACATTAATTAAGTATAACTGAGATTAAAGTAGAGTTTACATAGTTGTTAGGAATACCAGAACCCGATACCTAGGAACCACTCTAAGTAGGGTAACTCCACTCAGAATCAGAATCTCTGGTCTCCACCCCGCTCTGACTCCCTTATGGGGCCCGCAAGTCATCATATATAGTAATCTCAGTTGCGTCCTGTGACTATATTACCACAGAATTGAAAGTGTTAGAATAATACCATATACATCGTCGCCATCCATCCAACCAGATTCTGTTCATAGGACATATGAGAGGGGGCCATCGGCTAGGTTTGGAAAGTGGAATGGAGTAATTCCATTAACCACTCAGAGAGTGACTTGGCTTCAAAGACATGACACCTTTGCCATGGGCTATAGGTAACAGGACGATTTTGCACAAAGAGATGGTATCAAATGGTAAAGGATCTCTACTAGAGACTAATACATTTACATGCACCAGAAGAGTCTAGAACTCTAAAAGACACTACTAAAGAAGCCAACGGACTTCACGGAGTGTTGCAACTGGGTTTCGGAACATGTCGTAGCTACAGGGTGATTCTCAATACTACAATGGTTACTGAAACCTACTACCCAGAGAGCAACCAAGGGTTGCTGACTGAGGGATTAATTACCAATCTGGTAGAATAGCTTCCTGCGAGTTAACAGGAAGTCATTCAGAGAAAATCTATGGGTGGTGTATGGAGTTATGAAGGATCAAAGTCAGATGACCTACGATGGTTGTAATGAAGACCACCTTTGCAGATAGAGCTGTGGATGAAACTGATCATTTTATCAATGGCGAAGACAATTGGAGCCAATTCAGTTTGACTTAAGGACTAGGCCATAAGTCTAAAGATTTTGCTAATTGGGATATTACTATTGGGGACAGCACATTAGCTAAGTAGAAATATTGTAATTACCGAAGACAGTGTGATGGTTTTCATGGTCCACAGGTTTTCGCACCTTGGAAGAAAACTCAACGTCGCGAATTACGATTGAAGAAGTACATAGTTGTATGATAAATAGATGTAGTCCACAAACACTCAGACGCAGAATATAAATATTGAAGTGCCTCCCAAGCTTTAGATATCATCAAGCAATGGACAAGAGACCTTAACAATATAATATTGTTTTTATGATTCTACCCTACTTTACCAATTTTACTTCGCTCCTAGTAGTCAAAAACTAAACATGTAAAGTCCGAGCCTTACTAGACAATCTCCGTCTATAGAAACTAATCTCAATTGGCCTAGACAACCTTGAAGTCTATCAAATCGTCTCCGCCTAACAATACTGAATGTTTGCGTATAAAAAAGGTTTTCCAAACTGTCATTCTGAAACTATAGAGACTAGTGTTTGGAAAAAGTATGTAGCTAAATACTTAAACTGACCCAAATTTGCAGTTTTATTGGAAAATACACTGAAATGGCAATTTGAGTAAGTTTACCATGTCATCTTCTCTGTATCAAATACCTCCTAAAAGTTTATACGATTTGAGTAAATATAAAAATTTAAAGATAAAACATTATTATATTAATAAGATCTCTTCCCAGTTGCTTGATAATTATCTTAACCTTGGGAGATACTCCGATATATATATCCTCTATCTGAGTATTTACAGACTACATCTAACTACTATAAAAATTAAGTAATCTAGTAATTTTGTATTTATGATAATATCTAGAATTTTCTCCAATGCAAATCTGGTTTAATAATGAAAATTTCCAAACTATTTTAGCATCAGAACTCTAAATTATTAACTACTAAAAGATTGTACAATTATCTGTAATGATCACTCTTCAGATAGTTAGTTCTTGGCAATAGAGAATAATAGTTCTCTTTTTCTTCTGCTATATGATACCTCTTAGGCCTATACCTACATTACTGATAGTACAAGACCGATGTTTTCTATCTGCAATGCCTATTGTAAGTTTTCTCTAACTCTACTTTGTATAAATCCTTCTTATTGTAATGGTAATAAAGGTGGTGATAATAGTAAAGAGAGTAGTAGTATTTTATATTCGTAAAAATATCGGTTATAAGTAGGAAAAGTACTTAGTATAAAGCATGAAGAGCCTATCTTCCTCAGCCAGACCAGCCTCGGTATATAGTGCTCTTCCAGCCTATAGCCATGTGACCCCAAGTGGTTTCATGCAGGAAACTGAATTATAACAAACTAGTCATATGACCAAAGTGGTCACAGGCACAAAACCCATGACCTTCTAGCAAGCTCATGTGTGAGAACTCATAAGCTAATCATAACGCAATATACCAGTCATATGATCTAAAGTGGTCACATGCGTGAAACCCATGACCTCATACCAAGGTCATGTGCGAAACATAAATCATATGCGCAAGGTATACCTGTAAGGTGTACTTGTATGGTACACTCACAAGGCACACATTCCATGACTTATAATTAAGTCATGTGCGAAACATAACAAATCATAACATAACAAGTCAATTCACTCAAATGAGTCACATGCGTGAAAGCCTTAACATACCTATGACTCAAAACTATGTATCATGTGAAAACCTTTTCCTTGCTAAGACACATTTGTGACATTATCTTCCAGTCGAAGGCTGCTGATTACTTTACTAATTAATTCTCTATACGATTTCATTAATATAATACTTGGTTTTCTTTAAATCTGAAGTGATTAGTTTTTATCAATAACTTTTTATATCAACTATATTTATGAGTTAGTTGACTTGACAACTTAAGAACTAACTATACAATTTTCTTCTTCAAGTTGTAATATCCTATACAGAGTTGGAAAGCTACTCTTTTGTATTAAAAGAAAACTCCTTATTTATTATTAGTGGACAAAATTAACTGTGGATCAACAGAGAGGGAAAATTTTCAGTCATCATAACAACATACTACCATGAAACCCATTTTCATTGAACAAAGAAAAAAAATCAAAAATGCAACTATGGTATAGAATACATAGTAAAAATTAATATTTGAGTAAGAGAAAGTGGTTTAAGTGGTTTTAACAGTATAAGATGGTGAGGAGGATAATGCAGCTATCGATTATTGGTCCATGGTTAATTTTGTCTACTAACAATAACAACTCTTTATTTTTTAGTAAAGAATTGTAAAACTTTCATACCCAACTTATTCTATAAGAAAAGTATAATAACTGTAAGAAATTACAATTACTTTATTGTATGACTGTAGTGCCCTTTGTCTTGTTAATAATTAGTATATTTCTAGTTCTCTTCTTTGTTGGATTCTACTACTCTGGCTGTTGATTGATACAATTATATACTATTACTTGTAGTTTAGGATTTAACTTCTGTAAATAGTAAAGGTACTCGGTTAAGGTTTTGTTTTATATTTTGTTTCAAGTGTTGTTTTTGTTAGAAATACTGGGATCCGATACCTAGGAGTCACTCTAAGTAGGGTAACCTCACCTTGAATTGGAATCTCTAGTCTCTAACACCCTCCTCCTGCCCCCTAATAGGACCTGCTTGTCATCATACATATCAATCTCAGTTGCATCCTGTGACTATAATGCCACAGAATCGAAGGTATCAAAGTAATATCATATAAATTGCCACTGTCAGTCCGACCGGATCCTAGTTTGAAGATATATGTGAGGGCACCTTCAGCTAGGTCTGAGAAGTAGAACGGAGTAAATCTGTCAACTACTCAAAAGGCTACTAGGCTTCAGAGATGTGATAGCTTTGGAATGTGCCGTAGGTAACAGGACGTTTTTACACAACAAGATGGTATCGAATGGTAAAGAATCTCAGTGAGAGACCAATACTTTCACATCCACCTTACAATATCCAGAAGAGTCTAGAACTCAGAGGCATACTACCATAGAAGCCATTGGACTTCACGGAGTGTTACAACTAGGTTTCAGAATACATTGTAGTTACAATAATAACTTCCAATACTATAACAGTGATTGAAACCCTGTTACCCAGAGCAACCAAGAGTTGCTGACCAAGGGAATATTTATCAATCTGGTGGAATAGCTTTCTGGAAATTAGTAGAAAGTTCTCCGGAAGATATCTATTGGTTTGGTAAGAGGTTACAGAGGTTTAAAGTCAGGTGACCTGAAAAAAGGTTGTGATTACGACTACTTTCACTGATGCAACCACCAGATGAAATTTATCATTTCATTAATGACAGAGACAATTGAAGCCAACTCAGTTCGACTTGGGAACTAGGCCATAAGTCTAAAGACTCTAATGATCAGATAACTACTATTGGGAAGAGTATGATTCTGAGTTAGTTCTATGGTAATTGACAAAGAGGGTGTGGTGTTTTTCATCACCTTTAGGTGTTCACATCTTTCAAGAATACCCATCATTGCAAGTTGTAATCAGAGAGGTACATAGTTGTGGGATAAATAGATGTTGTCCACAAACACTTAGATGCTGAATATAAATATCGAAGTACCTCCCAAGCTTTAGATATCATCAAGCAATGGAGCGGAGACCTTAAAAATATAATATTGTTTTACAATTCTATTTTACTTTACCTAATTGACTTTGCTCTTAGTAGTCATAAATGAAACAAGTTAACTCTAGCCTTTTTAGACAATCTCTGTCTACAAAAGCAAATCTTGATAGGTCCAGACAATTCTGAAGTCTATCAGGTTGTTTCCGCCTAACAGTTTTAATACTTAGTTTATTTTAAGAATCGTTTGATACTTGGTTTCTGTTTTATATTTTATTCTCAGTATTTTTTTAATACTTAAGTTATTTTACCAAAGAATATCGCTTGATATCTTTAATTAGTTTCATTTATGTCAGACATAAACAGATTTGTCTATTTAAAATCACCAGATTCCACGATGGAACAGGCAGACTTTGACAGACAGTATTTCAATATACTTTGTCCAACTATTACTTCTTTAGCTTTTCTTAGTACATCTTTGAACCCTTCTTTTGTTCACAACTCTCACTTCATCTCTGGAAGAGCAGGCCACCACTCAACTATGATATCTTTCTCAAAAATGTGATTAGTACCTAGTGGACGTGTTATAACTTCAATATTGAGGTCTATTATCTCTATTAACACTTATTAGATTATATCTTTCCCAGTATTCCAACATTTCCAAAGCTTTTCTCTTATATTGTAAGATGTATGCTAGGTGTTAATTACATTTCTGCATACTGTTCTGAGAAAACTAAAAAAGTAACTGTTCAACCAAGTATATTGAAATACTGCCTATCAAAGAGTGCCTTTTTCCAATGTGGAACCAGGTAGTCTTAAATACACAAATCTGTTCATTTGTGATATGAACAAAACTAATCAAAGGTCAAGTGATAGTCTTTGATAAAACAACTTAAATATTAAAACAATACTTAAAACAAAACATAAAACAAAAATCAAGTATCAAAACAATACTTAAAACAAAACATAAAATAAAAGCTCCTACTAAGTACTTGTACCAGTTGCATATATATTTTGTAAATACCATTTAGTTGGATGAATTGTAGTAACATATACAGTATTATAAAGTTATCATCTTGTTTTGTAAAAATAATAATATACAGGTCCCATATGGAGTCTGAAGGGGAGATTTTGGCTAAAAGCTTTCTCAGTTTAGAGCATAATAACTTTTATATGCTTAACATATTCTGATCCTAGTATAGATATATGTTTAGTTTTCTGTAATTGAGACTACTACTCTTCTTAAAAAGTTGTTAGAGATATCCTCAGATTATATACTAAAATAATTAAATTTTAAGCTATCAATATATTGCTTAAGGGAGGTATTACTTGGAAGAGATATTACTTGGAAGGGGTGTTGCTTATAAGATGTGTTGATTTGTAGAGAAGTGTGTTACTTACAAGAGATTCCTTAAGTTGTTAGGAATTTCAGTCAGTCAGGTAATCATTTATATTCCTTTCTTGCTGTCCTTGTAGTCCCGTATATTAATGCATGCAAGATCACTTTTTAGTTCTGCAGACAATGTTCGATCCTTGTTCTTCACTGAGGAAGCACTCTGAGAGTTTTCCGATATATATATACAGTCCCTCATCAGAAGTGTTC
Source organism: Tuber melanosporum (assembly GCF_000151645.1). Classification (NCBI taxonomy): domain Eukaryota; kingdom Fungi; phylum Ascomycota; class Pezizomycetes; order Pezizales; family Tuberaceae; genus Tuber; species Tuber melanosporum. Next base: position 236,148 of record NW_003299074.1, read on the forward strand.
GTAAAATGCTTACTAAGCAACATCACTGAAAAATGTAGATCCATAAAATTTATTGCAATGACCAGTTACTACTACTGTAATTATATAAATAACTAGACTGTAAATTTATGCTATATCATTAGACTTTCCTTTTATATAGTCTAGTATTATTTTAATTTTTTTCTGGTTCGTTCCCAATTTCCAGTAGTCACACTTCACAGTTTTATACAAACTTCAATAAACCTGAAATTTCATCCCCTTGGAATGACATGTTGTCCTAAATTCCTTCTTGTATTAGAGTGATTCCACAGAGTTTGGCTGCCTAGGATAGTGAGGTGCAACTTTATATAGATGTAACGATCCCTCCTTGGATACAGTACTAGGACAAAAATATTTCCGAAAAATCATCGTAGATGACAACCACACAACATCAACTGACAACTTTGATTGCCAGAATGCCACCCAAAACGAAAGAGAAGACTCCAGGAATTGGGCACTTGTCAGATATTGAGAAAAGAGAAATTATTAGACTCTGGAACGTTTACCAAAGTGTGGTAAAAATCGTGCCACTCTTGACATATCCAAGACAGAACTTGGTTGTACAAAAGTTCATCCAGCGGTAGCAGTAAAGCAACGACCACTATGATCACCCAACACCCGCGCACCCACCAAAGGTCAACCAGGGTGATTGGTGAAGGCTCCTGAGAGCAACAAAAGCAGATAGACAGCAGCCTCTGCACTAGTTAACGCAAATGGTGACTGGTCATGTCAGTATATGAACGGTTAAGTGGGTTTTGGCAAAAGCAGGCATTAAAAAATGGCGAGTAAAGAAGAGGCCGAAATTGATGGAGGACCAGGCTGCTGCATGCTTGCGCTGGGCCTTATGCTATGCAGATTAGACTGGGGAGGATTGAAAGCGAGTGATATGGAGCGATAAATGTAGTATAGAAAAGAGTAAGGATCCACGAAATGTATGGGTTTTCTGTACCCGATATGAAAAGTAGGATAAGGAATGCATTGAAACCTATGAAAAGGGGCCAGGAGTAAAGTTGATGGTTTGGGGATGTTTTTGGGGTCCATACTGTGGTACCTTTATTCCATTAATTGTCCAGTCTGTAGACTGATTTGTCTACTTTGATCTTTTACGCAACCTTTTACCACCAGTACTTGAACGGGTTCAACAAACTACCGGTGCCGACCCTATCTTCATGGAAGATAACTCTAGGGTCTACAAGACCGAGGTGGTAAAGGAATGGGAGGAGGAGCAAGGAGTAGATGTGCTAGAATGGCTGGCTTGTTCACCCAATTTGAACCCAATCGAACATCTTTGGCATCAATTAAAGGAATGAATGCAAACAATGTATCCCGCCATTGGGGATACAAAATGAGGGCCAGAGGCAGTTCGGAGATGTCTCACTGAGGTTCTTCCACTTGTATGAAATACGCTAGTGTCAAACTATCTGGAAAGTCTGTGGAGAAGTATACCCTCTCGAGTTTGTGCAGTCATCACTGCCAATGGGTGGTATGCATAGCATCGATTTTTATTTTTTTATTTTTATTATATAAATGTATTCTGCTACCTGTATTTAATATTCATTCTCATTCTTGTACACTTTCTATATGTGGTTCAGGTGGGAGAGGAGGAAATGTTGTTACAGCTGAGCAGTATGTATGGGAATATTTGATGGTTCGAAAATATTTTTATCATCCAACTGTAGTTAGTTCTTGGTGACAGGGAACGATACTTTTCTTCTTCTGTTTCTTTCCTTAGTCTTACGATAGCACTAGGCCTTTGCTTACATTAGCGATAGTACAAGATGTTTGTCTTTTATCAGGAACGCCTATCGTAAGCTTTCTCTAACTCTTCTTTATGAAGAGCTCTCCTTGGCATAATGATAACATTGCAATAAAGACAAAGATTGTAAAGATGTCTTATATTCATTAAAGTAATAAGTAGGAAAAGTACTTAGAATTCAATCTAATTTTATTTAAACTCGTACCACTAACACTGGCATACAAAAAGTCCCCGCTGGCACAGGGATACTGCTAACCAGTATACCACTAATCCTAAGCTAACTGAGTCTACAGTCCCACACCAGCCATTCCCGAGTCATGCCCGCACGAGAACTAATTACAAGACCATCAAACAACCCAGTGCCCGCCCCAGTCCAAGTCCGTAGCCTCTCTGGTATGATGCCAACCAGCACTAAGTGTAGTCAAAGTCGAGCAAAAGACCGACCCGACCAGGTTCCTCGTCCAACAATTATAAAATCACTACCACCCGGTCTAAATACCATCCCACGATACCTCCACCACAGTAGAAAATCAAACAAAACACATAAACTAAACCTACAGGCGACACAATGGCAGAGAGGAGGCAACCAACATGTCAACCTCTCGCACCCACATGCCAGGTCATCAACCCTATTAACCCACTTTGTCGGTTGCCTCTGAGGAGCGTACCGGTAAGGAGAACCTGTACCTGCTGCCTGTACCCCAAACAAAACACTATAAACAAAGAAAATACATAGAGGTAGTAACAGACCAAAAGAGGTCAGTGGGGCCTATCTTCCATCCGTGGTGCCATGCCTCCTCCTGCCAACCCCTTAGTCAAACCAAAGAAACCAAACAAACTCCACAAAATCCAGCACGCAAGACCCAAACATGTCCAACCACGTGGTCACAACCCACTTTCCGCACAGTTGGCCATCAGCTAGCCGGTGTATCACAGAGCTTACAGTACTCAGCAACTTCACCCAACAGTCCAAGCCAGACTGGAAACACTTAATTGGAGCTCACCCAACCTGATGCAGGCCCGACCGGTGCTTGCAAGTACCTCTCCTTCCTCCAATTAGCCCCCCTTAAGCACCACAGACTAGATGCCACAGAGCCCATCCAGCCTCCCCAGCTCCTCAGACAGATCAACCATCCGATAGCCACAGGACAGCTCATACCTAGCCCCATCAGGTAGCCACTGGTCTTGGCCATACCAACAGTGCCCCAACCCCCTGTATTTCATAGCTCAGGGGGCCCACTAGCCACAACTAGGAGCCACAAAGGAGGTAGCACCAATCCCCAAAGGCAACAGCACAAGCCATACCATCCAATTCAGCCGAACCGAAGCCCAACCAAGCTGGGAAAGAGTAGGCAGAGCCAGCTAAAGCCAGCCCCACAGGTCCAGCAACAAGCACAGACCAAATGACAGGCAAGAGGCAACCCCTACTGACACGACAAGAAGGGGAAGGACGAGCGAACAGCAGTAGAGAAACAGATGGTAGGCCCCACTTGCAATTGGTGATGCCGCCAACCACAGTCCACAACCGAACCACCCAAACACACAGACACCGCGAGTGTCTGGCAGCCAATTGTCCCATACCACCCCAGGCCACAATGAAAAACTACACCAGGGGGTAAGATTTTTCAGGGTCAAAGCCATCCCCGCAGAGGCGAGAAGGAGACACCTGACTGAATCACCGGAAATGCCGCAAGGACAGAAACTCCAAGAGAACGGTGATAAACAACATCATGAGATTCTGACGGTAGAAATGAAAACGTAACTAGGAGGGGCTGGGCGGGTAACACCCTGCCACCTGAGGAATGGTGCAGCCAGTACAACAAGTTGAAGCTTGGGAAGGTCATCAGTCTAATCCAAGGGCGTTTTGTATCGTAAGAACTAAGGACTCCGTTAAAACCCAACAAGAAACATGAGCTGGCCCAGAAAATGACACAGTTAATCCCCCCAAACACAATGTTCAATCCCCCCAATCGAACGTGAAACCTGCGAGTAGACGATAGACAGAAAGCCGAAGACATTTTACCAAAAGGGGCTCGCAAGCCACCGTGATGAGTAGCTCAAAGTGCCAGTATTGAGAAATAACGAGCAGGCAACGAAATGAGAAGCAAACAAGTAATCCGCCATGCAACGCCTAACAAACCTCAACACCAAGAACCCCAGGAACTACTAAGTGAGCTCAGATATCTCCCCCAGAATCCGAGGCATCAAGGCCCATCATGGGTGCAAAAGAATCACTTGGGGCAAAGCGACGGCAAGGACGAGGAAAAGTACTTAGAACAAAGCATAAAGAACCTATCCTCCTTGTCCGCATCAGTCTCCTTATATAGTGTTCTTCCCGCTCATAGTCATGTGACCCACAGTGGTCACATGTGTGAAACCAAATCACAACAAACTAATCATGTGACCAAAGTGGTCACATGCTCAAAACTCATGACCTGGTAGCAAGGTCATGTGCAAAAACTCATAAACCAATAATAACGCAATAAACAAGTCATATGACTCGACTGAGTCACATGGATGAAACCAATGACCTCATAATCAGGTCATGTGCGAAACATAAATCATATGCGCAAGGCATACCTGCAAGGCATACTCACGAGGTATACTTACCAGGCGCACGTCTCATGACTCATAATTGAGTCATGTGCGAAATATTACAAATTATAACATAATAGGTCATATGACCTAAATGAATCACATGCGTGAAACCATAACATACCTACAACTCATAATCATGAGTCATGTGAAAACCTTTTCCGTGCCAAGCCACTTTCATGACAATAGATTAAAATGTTTTATCTAATACACTTTTTATATAAAAAATATCCATCTTCACTACTATCTTTTACAGTTTATTCTTTTAAGAGTTGGCCAGAATTTGAGAGTAGACCAATGTTCTAAATAACAATAATATTATCATAAACTAAATATTATACAACAAGTCAAGTTGTGGAAGTATTATCTTATCATAGGTATTGGTATTACAATGTATTTTTTTTAATATCTGATATCTAATACAAAGATTGAGACCACTTTGACAATAACTAATACAACTATAAATATTTTCTAATAATACAGCTTTGACATCTTGTATTTCAACTTATGGCAGGTTAACTATATGGAATATTTGGCAAATGTTTATATAAGGGTGTTAATTTTTCACTACACTTGATATAAAACTAGATATCAGACAAAATGTTTGATCAACTACTATAAATTATGACAAAAACATAAAAAAATTTAAAAATGCTAGACCTTACAGAGGAAAGTCTGAAAGTCTAATGATGTAGCATAAATTTAAAGTCTAATTATTTATATAATTACAGTAGTGGTGACTGGTCGTTGCAATAAATTTTTTAAGTCCGCATTTTTAGCGCAGTTGCTTAGTAAGCATTTCACGAACACTTCTGACGAGGGACTGTATATATAAAATAGGGTGATGCGGTATCCGTAGAAGAAAACCCAGGGCTAGCGCCGTCCGACTGGGAACACTGGTTAGTGGGCAGGTGCCTTGGCGCGACGGCTTGGTTAGAGCTCTTCACCACAACTAACTTAGCTATCAAGCTTTCGGTCCTTTCACTATTAAGCAACCCCACTTGCCATACTGTACTCCGAAATATCAAAACAAACACTATCGCAAATTACCCTATTATATCTCAGTTACAATTTGGCCCGAAGAGGAAGAAGAAAATGAAAACAATAAAATGAAGATGAAACTCCTCCCCACGCAAACGCCCTGTGTACGCAATGACCCGGCCCAGAATGCAGGTTACGATTATAGAAAAGCCAAACATCATATTGCCACTTGAAAATGAACACCCCCGCAGCCCGAAACGACCTTCGTTCTCCGGTTGAGGAGAACGAATATCCTCTAACAACTACACCCATCACTTTCTATCGGGAATCCAGTATTAACAGTCGGATCAAAGTAGTCGATTTCAGATTCATCCTGTGCAAGAGCTTGCCTCGCGATAGCTAGAATAACTGTCAGTAAACTTGAGGAATCCCCGATGGGGCATTCGGCCATAATACCCTCAAACGCAACCTCGACATTTGCACCATCCTTCGCCGAGCACTCAAAGTGTGGTAACTGGCCTTTGGAGAGACAGTATGCTTGCGCCCGCTTATTCGACACCTGCGACTCGTTAGCCTGGGTCACTCTACCCGCTCGTCACGAGCCGGGGAGTAAAAGAGAAAGCAAGCTTACCCTGCGTTTAGACTCGTCCACATCAATTTTGTTCCCAAGCACAACCTACACCATCAGCCAGTGGCTTAGGGACACTGAATTAGATAGATGGACAGAATACTTACGAAAGGAAACGTATCGGGATCCCTCGGTGAAGCCTGAATCAGGAACTCGTCTCTCCAAGAATTCAAATTATCAAAGCTCTTTGCATTATTCACATCGTAAACAAGAACACAGCAGTCAGCTCCGCGGTAGAAGGCCACGCCTAGTGACTGAAAGCGTTCTTGCCCGGCGGTGTCCCACAACTATCAGTACTCCCCGACCAATTAGCTCACAATCTCAACAGAAATGGGCAGGGAAGGGAGAATCATACAGTCAAAGTAACAAGCCGATCATCGACCATCACATCTTTTGTCAGAAAGTCGGCCCCAATGGTTGCTTTGTAGCTCACGCTGAACACTTTGTTCACCTGTGGGATAGTTTTTAGATTCCACGTGTGTGTGATGGGTTAAGTATCTAGGGAAGGGAGGGTACATATTGGTTCATAAGCGATGTTTTTCCAACTCCGCTGTCGCCGAGGATAATAACCTAGGGCGCAGGGACGCCCCGTAGTTAGATCGTATGCTCGTGGGAACAGGTGCGAAAGGTTACCTTGAGGAACTTCTTTCTAGTTGCCATAACTGCGTGCGGGTAGGTTTGAGGAGGCGGGGGAGGGCTTGTGTGAGTGAGGAGTGGAGGACCTTGAGGGGTTTGGGGGAGAGTGAAAGTGGCAGAGAAGCGTTGTAGTGGACTAGCTGGCAGTAGAGTTAAGTTAAGTTAAGATAAGCGATAACAGGCTCGGGAGCGTCTGGTTGCAACACAAAGCCTCAATACGGTAATGAGCCTGAATACGAGGTATGATAGTGTTTAATGAGAAAATGTCATTTTGACCGAAAGTGTCGTGTCTGGTTGACAAGAAACGGCAACAACCAAGGGCGTGTCTGGTCACCACTGGTTTCTATTTTATTTTTTCAAGCCGCCAAAGTGCAAAACATCAGTTACAGTCGTGTCCGGAAAGTCCTCGTACCCTTGCATGGCAACAAAGAGTAACCAATACCCCATCATCAAATATTGTCCGACATATAAATAAAATAATAAAAATAACTTTTAAATTATTGACTAGCCTAAGTATAATTATATTTACTAGCAAAGCTCAAATATATTGGGTTTATGTCACTCTATGTTGAAACAAAAAACTATCAAATTTGAAGTAAAGTTTCAACCAAAAACCACCCATTATATAATTTAGGCTCAAAATATGAATTAAAAGACTAAGACACAAAAATTGGAGCACAAGTGCTTGAGATATGAGAGGTTCTTTAGATTAGATTCCATACTATATAAATGTCCAAGTTGTTATTAAAGAACAAGTTTATCTCTACCTATTAAAATATACTAAGAAAGGTATAAAACAGAGGAGAATAACTATTAAGAGTTTTGAAATTACTCTTATTAGGAGTACCTGCTAGAAATTCTGTTACAGTTATTTCAAGATAATTTACTACCATTATATCTTCAATAATTGCAATTAGAATCCTGCAGCTATTATATCAAGATTTTTGTTAGAGTTTACATTTTTATACTACTGTAGCAGACAGAACCATGAATTAAAAACAAAATTCTTTCTATGGACCAATATATTGTAAGGTAGTAGTTATCCTTATAAGATAAAAATATTTGTTAAAAATTATTCTACTGGAGTATTCTACCCTAGGAGAGGTGTATTTCTATTGATAAAAATTTAACTACTTTTTCCTACTAGAAACAGAAAATAGGTTCAATTTTCATATAATATGTTTTAGCCATTCTTATATGTTATTAAAGGATATTCCTTATCTTTGATCTCTAATTAATAGATAATCTTACTTAAAAGTTAAGAAATAATAAGTAGTATTTTTTAATTCAACTGCTACTATTAAGAAATCACAACTGAGCAACCAATTCCTAATAGGCCAACTGCAAATATATCATATTCTAATATTCAGCTATCTAGATATCTTACACATTCAATATTAAATTATTGTCATAGTATGTTATAAAGATAAGAAATATCATAAGTGGTTTATTTTTACAACTCTCATTTTAGTCAATTATCAAACATAATAGTCTCTAAATTGATTTTGTAATAAAACTTTACAATAATTTATAATGATTCTCCTTACAATTCATATTTTATAATATCTTTTAATTGAATTTATTCATTTAATTATTTGTAGACATTAGGTTCATTAATGTTAACTTGGTTGAATTGACCAGAGGTACAAAGACTTTACAGACACAACTTTACAATGAGAAATTTCAATTATTACAGGTTAATGGCTGGGCCAAGTGTGAGGTCAAAATGGAATGCTTAGTCTTTCAGGATGAAAACGTTAAGGTTTTAGTTTTCCTTAACATTAATGTAATGTATAATAATATATTGAAAAAGTGATCATATCGCTTCCAATCTACAGACCAAGAACTAGACTTTATAAAAAGTACAGACAAAGAGTGTATGCTTTAGTCTAAGTAAGCTGCTTGGAAATAAAATATACTTTCTGCAATGAAGAGCTATAACTATCTACCTTGTCAACTAAATTTACTTTACTTTTAATATCCAGGTAAGATAAATCAGTTTCAATGAAAATTTAATTATCTTAGAACTTCTTTTAATTAAGCCCTATTCAGCAGGCCAAAAATACTATACTATTTCCACCTTTACCGCATATTTTTTGAAGTATTTTTATTTTTGTTTAACTTAGTGTTCAGCAAGCCACAAATACTATAGTATTTTTACTTGTATATATAGTTGTAGATATTATTATATTGTATGAAATAATATAAGTTGTAGAATTTAATTCTGATTCATCTGATTCAAATTTTAATAATAGTGAGACCTTTATTTCTCACAATCAAGCTTTTAAAGTTCTTATATACAAAGAAGAATTATTAAGATTTACTACTTATCATACCTCCATAACTAATTCTTCATGAACAATAATCAGGACAATACTGATCATGATGAGTGACTTGTAGTCCTTCATTTGAGTCATCAATTTCTTTTCAATAGTATCTTGTTTATAGCAGTTGTGAAAGATGGCCAGTTACAATATAATTTCAGCCTTGTTGAGACTTCACGCTAAGCCGTTAGAATTATTATGAGGAGCTGCTTGCCCAATCCACCAATGTACAATAATTTATAGGGATATTCAGAATAAATTATATATTGTTTCTACAACTCTGCCAATAGCTTGTAAAAAGATAATCTTTAACATCAAATAAATTCGTAGAAGTTAAAGAGCAAGTTACAATATTTATATAGACAGTTAGATAAAATACCTCAAATTGGAATATTCAAGAGAAGTTTCAGCATAGTGGTGACACTGTTAGCAGGTAAATTTCATTGTCAGTTTTTGATAAAGTGTATTGAAATTTATTCCAATTAAGTATTGTACTCAAGGATACTTTAACCTGGTATTAAATAGTTTAATTATGCTTCTTACAACCTTGAACATAGGACTGTAATGAGACACTATGGAGTACTATTACAGTTAGTTAAACCTAGGCCTATACCAGTATTAAGAGACTACTGGAATAGGAAGAGAGGTAGACCAGAGTCTACTGAGTAGAGGTACAGTTGGTTAAGTACCTTTGTCAGACATGTGCTGCCATACCAAGAACTACATAAGTACTAGTAAGGAGCGGTGGTTACCCTACTGGGTAGGATAACCGGAGTAGTCAATTTGAGAGTAACCCTGAACTTTTCAATTGTGAGCACGGGTATAGTTACCCCATCTAAGAACTAGAGTTACCCTGCATTGGTCAATAGATTACCCTGCTATGGAGCCAAGTTAGGCTACCTTGAAAGTAACTTGTTAGATACTGCTTTAGAGGAAGATACAAGATTGTTGTCACGTGAAACTACATAGGATGCTCGAATCTCTAATTGTGCGGATCATTTCTGCACAACTAGTGGAGCTCCGAACAAGCAGTAACTTTGGAGTCTGGTGGCTAATACCCCTTTCCAGCTCTGTTATAAGCCTCTAGCATCATGTGCTACAACCTGGAGAGTTGCTGTAAGTCTAGTAAAAGTCTATAAGTGAAGATATAGCTGTAATACCATATATGCTCACACAGTCCATCTGACTGAAAGCTGTCAGCAGGTTAAATGAGGGGGTAGAGGTGAACCTCGGAAATGGTCTCCAGGTAGTTTCATGCAAAACAGACCAGCGTTGATGGAGTAATACCACTTTGAAATTAGAAGTAGTATGTGAGGTTACCTGGGACCTATAGGCAAGAACACTGAAGTCCATTGTCCTAAAGGTATAATAGGATTAGAGAATTATTCAAGAATGTAAGACACTAGTCTGAGGTCATAATGAGACCTACCTCTAGGAAGGTTTACTGTGAGTAGCATCTATTGGTAGTCAACCTCTGAAGGGGTTAGTTGTGTGGCTATATAGCCATCATCTAGAATGATATAGAATTGAGTAGAACTGGATAGATGTTCAGGGGCTACGGATTATCGTAGAAGACTAAGTGTATATTGGTACAGAGTTCCATAGTTAATATTGCCTCCACTTGGGCATGACAGCTCACTACTGACATGTTGGCGATAGGAAGAGTTTTTACTCCTGCTGTTGCATTATAGATGTAGCGGTTAAAATACATCTGTCTGATTGATGTTAGCAAACTACAGATTAATCTAGTTCACTATGGAGGATCTTTAGTGTGCTGCATGGAGGTTAGCTTGACAGTCTAAGGGAGTTGGGTACTCATGAGTGCTGAGTAGTGATAAGAAGCAACTGGCAGAATATGAAATCTACTTAAGTATATGTGAGTTCTCCTCTACTCTGGTAATCAACTACCTCTCGAGATCAGGACTTAATTGAGTAAAGCTGTGACTTAACGATATTAGGTTTTACTGTTTTGTTTCTTCAAGCTCCACTTCTGAGACTTTGAAATTATATTTGTTCACAGAAGAATTCATCTCGGTACAGTCATAACCTCAAGATCCATCTTCTCACAGGGAGCTCTCATTACAATTACCATCTAATGCTTATTGATATAAAGTTGAGAGACACTAAATCTTTTATCATTACTTCAAGAATATACTAGACACTATTGATTAAACACACATCTTGGCTCTTATATTACTCTTGTGACGTGTTCACAAGGCCCTAATCACGTTATCGGCAATAGATACGATAGTTGGCAGGTGGCCTACTCTTCCAGAGAGAAGGCGAGAGCTGAGAACTAAAGGAGGCTTCAAGGGTGTACTGAGGAACAAAGAAGTAACCATTCAACCAAGTATATTCAAATACTGTCTGTCAAAGTCTGCCTTTTCTATCATAGAAATAGGCGGTCTTTAAATACACAAATCTGTTCATGTCTCGCATGAATGAAACTAATCAAAGGTATCAATTGATACACTTTGGTAAAACTAATTAAGTATCAAAGCGATACTTAAAACAAAACATAAAACAAAACTAAGTATTAAACGATACTTAAAACAAACCAAGTATCAAAGCGATACTTAAAACAAAATGTAAAACAAAACTAAGTATCAAACGATACTTAGAATAAACCAAGTATCAAAGCGATACTTAAAACAAAACTAATAACTGAGTACCTATACCGTTTACATTCCCCAAAACAAAAAAACTATTTAAATAAATGAAACCTAATAATCGTCAAAAGCAGAGTCTGAGAAACTAAAAGCTTCAGTTTCCACTATCAGTTCTTTATCATAAGTGTCACACCAGGGACAAGAGGAAATCCTAAGAAAACATCCAGTCTCAAAGAAATACAGGTCACAGTAGTCACGAATACGAGATTCATGCTGCACATCAACCCAAGCTTTATTGCAATCTGGACAGTAGTCTATCCAGAGGATGGCGAAGTAGTCTTCAAATTGGATAACAGTGTGGTTCAACAACAGTCTAACAATCTGCTGTCACGGCCTCACATTTACTTCCACATAGTTTGACATTGTTATGGTATTCGGATCAAGGACAGTGGTCAGATAAGATTATAGAGAGCCTGTTCCATAGCCTGGTTTGCCTCATCGCTCTTTCGAGTTCCGACTCAAAGTTTAGTGCCCAAAACCCATCCCTAGCTTCGAGTTCCACATACCATCGCTCAGTCTCAGACATCGTAGGTGTTCTGCACATAGTGATGTAATTGAATGTTAGGAGGAGTGATTCGTTTGGCATCTTGTTTTTCCACCAATTATTCACCATATCCATTGCATGCTCTAGTCCTTCTAGCGGTTCCCACCTGTTTTCGCTCGTTAGGTATCCTTTCCATTTGACCCAGAACTGATCATTCTCATGCTACAGGCAGTGGCCTTGGATTTCTTCAACTTTCCATTCATCTTTCTTATGAATGATGATAGATGCAGGTCGAGAGTGGATTCTTCCAGGGAACTTGGAGTGGTCATTTGGGTGGAATCGTTTGACAGCAGAGGTGTGGAAAACTGCAGTGTTGCGGCGGTACATGCATCCATCCATCTGGACAGTGTAGTTTTCCATATGCTCGTCAAAGGATAAGACCTGGAAAGGTTCTCGTCTTCAGGGTTGTAGTTTCTTGCTGCATCTAACATTGGTAATAAACATGTTTCCATGTACCATGAGCATATCACCTGGCGGAATAGGAACATGTTTGTGTCGTTGCTTTGGAGCAGTAGTGGTGCTCCGGAATCTGGTAGCTTTAACAGCTTGGAAGGCATCATTCCGGATTGCTTGATGGCGGTTTAGGTGGTCATCGGAGGCAGGGACTGAGGAATTCTTGAATAAAGTTGTTAGTAAGAGAGGGTATTGGCGGCCAAAGATTGCCTTGTATGGAGACATTCCCAAAGTGTCTGAATATCCATCGTCAATAAATGCGGCGAGCTCAATAAGGGCTGGTTTTCAATTAGTCTGTTATTCATTAATCATGTTCTTAATTCCGGTCTTGACTTCACAGATCTTTAGTTCTGCTTGGCCATTTTTTCTCGTGATGTCCAGGAGCAGCCATAATATGGTTGATTCTGAGTGAGGTCAAGGTCTGTTTCCAGAATCTGGTTGTGAAACAGGGATCAGCATCACTGCCAATAGATAATGGGTACCCATAGGGGGTAAATAGGTATCGTTGGAGGTTATTCCAGGTGTCCTTGGAGGAATCGGTAACCTTTATTGGTATGAGCTATGTGTATCCAGAAAACTGATCCACAGCTACCAAGATAGTATCATATCTGTCGGACTTGTTGAATGGTCCTGCGAAATCGATGTCATAGGATTTGAATATTTTGCATGGTAGCTGGAGGGTCTGCATTTTCCCTTCAAGTAGTTGTGTTTGTTCCTTATTTGCCTGGCAGAGTTCACATTATTTAACGAAATCACAGAAGTGCTTTTGCATTTCAGGCCAGTAAACATATTCTGAGGCATATTGGAGGATGCAGTCCACACTATGGTGTCCTTTGTTGTGGATTTTGGTAATGACATATTCTCTAATAGTAATTCCATTAAACATATGGCCTTTCGGGATGTATAGGCAATGTTCACCATAACGGGTGCTGGTATAGACTATTCCATTAGATATGTTGTAGGAGGCGAGGTCTCCATGTCCGGAGCTATCGATAGCTTTGAAGTAGATTGGGTCATGGCGATATCCTGCTATCATTTAGCTTCGGAAAGAGGAGGTTAATTCTTCTCTAGTTGATCTAATATCTCATTCATCCTCAATGAGAGATCCTCTTATCAGTTCGATAGGGGCTTTCTCTTCTTCAAAGATTTCATAGAGCTGTTGGTAATGTTCCGGAATCGTAGAAGACATGACAGAAACAATGGTTTCATTGTTGTATACTTGTAAGGGTCGACTATACAGTGGTCATGAGTCGGGTATGGGGGGAGATGATGGTGGAGCTGACTGCGGAGCATGTAGGTAAGATATTGCATCCACATAGGCTGCTGCTTGTTTGAGTTCTTCAAGACCTTGGTGTAGTCTTAGAACAGGATTAAGGGCAAAGGGAGGTTGGGTCAATCCATCTTCATCCATTATCTCTTCTGCTTCTTCTGCAGTGTCGAAACTGGTGTTTCTGGAATCATCGGCAGACATATAGTACGGTCGCTGGTATCTGTTGCCGAATTTAATTTCAGTCTAGTGAAAGGAGCAGGTATCGAGGTAGCAATGGGATCAGTAGAGTCTACTTTGTTCAAGCTCGTGAGGAGGTGTACTGCGGAGGGTGCAATCATCTTTCCACTTGTTATCAATAACTTTTCCTCATTCTGTTCTGGCAGCTCTGTACATGGTGTAAGAGAAAGTATTGGAGGAAGAGGCACTACTGGTGGTAGCCATCGATGGTTCTTGTTCATAGGACGTGTCGTCAGGGCTATCTTCACTTTGTCTTGTATGGTCATGAACAAGAGGAGGGTCTGTCAGTTCTTGATTCTCATATAGCCAGAAGAGAGCATCAGCGAAATAGTTCGTTCTTCCAGGGGTATAGACGATTTTGCATCGTATTTGCTGATTTCTCCTATTCATCGTATTTTTCTCCTTCCAGGAACCTTTTCCGTTTTAAGGTTAGTAAGGGGTTGTTGGTCTGTGACAATGGTGAAAGTATTACCCATCAGGATGTGGTTGAAAGTGGCAAGAGCATCAATCACAGTAAGGGCTTCCTTGTCCGTTGTTCCATAGTTCATCTGTGAATTAGTAAACTTCCTGCTGTGTAATGCCGCTGGTCTTGCCGTTTCATGAGAGGCTCCTTGTCCAACCCATGCTCCAACTCCAATGTCTGATATATCAGTAATCAGCCATATCGGGTCTGGTTTACTGTAGTCAATAGGGCGTATAATATTGGCGTTTTTAATCAATTCCTTGATATTAGTAAAGGCTTGGTCATGAGTGTGCGTCCAGACAAATTCTGCACTGCTGGTAAGGTCTGTGAGTGGCGCTGTCACAGTGGCGTGATGTGGTAAGAACTGGGAGATATAGTTGACTAGTCGTAAGAATCGCATAAGTTCCTTTTGATTTCGGGATGTTGTCTATTCTGTTAAACAGGATATCTTTCTAGGGGCTGCATGTATTCCTTCATTATCTATTACAGGTCCTAAAATATCGAGCTTATTGGCAAATAGGATTAATTTGTTTCTGCTAGCGTAGCATTTAGCTTCCCTTAGTTTGGTACAAACTAAACCTATATGGTCAGCATGTTCTGTTTTGGAGTTTGAGAAAATGAGAATATTATCGATGTAAACCTAGACAAAATGGTAGAGGTATTCGCTTACAAGGTTTTCCATAATTCGCATAAAGGTGATGGGCGCATTCATATCACCTTTTAACATAACTGGACTAATGAAACTTCCGAAAGGTGTTTTGAAACTGTTGTAGAGTTCAGATTCCAGCTCTAACCTTGTTTGGAAGTAGGTATCCCTTAGGTCAATCTTGCTTTGGAATCTAGCCGGTCCACTGCATTCAGGATTTGGGTTTGGTTTAGGATAGTGGAGCTGTACATAACTGTGTTTTCATTCTGTAGTTTGAGGTCAACCAAGGGGTGGATTCTTTTATCCTCTGCTTTAGATTGAACAAAGATAGGAGTGGAACCTAGGTCTTCTGCTTGGTAGATGACTCCTCTTTTTTGTTGTTGGTTGGTCCAGTCATATAGTGAGTTTTTGTATGCGTCTGGGATAGAGTAGGTGGGTTGGTTTTTAAGATTAGAGGTGTCTCGAAGGTGAATGTGGTGGTTTACTTCCCTCATAGGCGGTAGTTCTTCTGGAATCTGATCAGGAAAAACATTAGAGTACTCATCCAATAGGCGTTGGGCAGTTGCTTCACAGACTGTGGCTCAGTACTCCTCACTTGTTGGTTTGTCTGCGACTCTAACCTTCTGATCTGAGAAATCGATGGTTGATTCCGCACATCTGATTATAGCTTTATAGCAGTTCAGGAATGGCATTCCTATCAGGGCATCATATTTGGCTAGATTTCCAACTAGCATCTCCTGGGGAGGTAGGATGGCAGAGACAAGGCGAATAGTTGTGCTGCAGATTTTATAGCTTGTTAATCGTGACTCTTTTACTGCCATATTGACTGGTATGGGCTGGTTAAGGTCTCAGGTTGGGAGTCCATGGACAGAGATAAAGGCATTGCTGATCATGTCTCTTCTAATTGCACCAGTGTCAAATAGGACGTACACATTCTTGCCGTTGATCAGGATAGTACCTCCTAGGGCGGTGTGTGTTTTAAATGTAACAGGAGGTCGGACACTATTGCATTCCACATTGATATATCCAATATGTATCTCCTCATATTCACTGGATTAGGTATCATCACTATCGCTCTCGACATTATTGGCCGATGCTTCTTGCTTAAACACCTTTCCTTTCCCTTTCTTCGTAGAGCAGTTCTTTGCCATGTGTCCTGTTGTTCCACATTCAAAACATTCTCCTTTCTGTCGTCTTGATTCTTTGGAGGATTTTGATTTTTTTTTGAAAACCTGTGGGATATCTTCTTCAGAGTTGTTGGAGGGCTTATGTCGTGGTTGCCTATTACTGCTGGAGGATGCCTGTGTTTTGTATGCCTTGGTTTCATGGAGGATGGCATCCTTTTGTTCTGCCATTGCAATTATTATTGCAATATCATCGTCATCTTCCTCAAGTGGTTCTACCTCTCACCAGAGGGTAGAATGCATGGCATCATAGAATCGTCGCTTAAGGATGTAGTTGGAAATGCTTCCTTTCTTCATGTGGTCCTTATACATCATCAGATCGGTAGCGACGTCTGTGATTCTCTTAACATGCGTTCCATTGACTTGGTGGAGCTGGTTGAATTTTTTGTATAGGAGGTCATTTGTGATGGAGGATTGAAATCGGCCTTTCAGGTAATCAAGAACTGTAGATCCTCTTAATCTTACATTTCCGCCGTATTCCTTATAGCATTGGTAGTATGTGTCGATTGCCTTTTCTTTACAGAATGATCCAATGGATAGTCCGGTTGAAGGGTCTTCCATATCTTTCCCTTGCAGGAGAAGATAGTGTGTGAGTTCTGTCACCCATCGGTCAAAAGCTTCAGGTTTGAGGTCTTTTTCTTCTCCTGTAAACTTCGCTAGGAGGTGGTGTTTAAACTTAGGAGGTTCAAATGCTGTGCATCCTTCCTCTTCTTCAGGCCGAGCCCAAGATTTTCCTCCTCCAGAGGGACCTCCTTGTGTACTAGCCATGTCTGATTCACTACTGGATTCAAGGTCGATTGGAGGTTTAAAGGAAGGCTTCTTTACTGGAGTAGAAGGGAATTCTCCTGGAGGTTATGTGTCTTCGGTGTTTGCAGGTTCTCCCAGCTCCTTAGCAGAGCACTGGGGCTGTTTCTTTCTTGTAAGGTCATGTCGTGGGATTTACTTCACACTCCTGGTCGTCAATGACTCTATATTGGATTTGAGACGAAGCCAAATGTGCCGTGATTCTGCCACTTCTCTCCGCTAGCTTTCTGAGGTGGATATCAATAGGTTGATCAGGCCTAAATCTGGAGACAGGTTCTTAACCACTTGCTGAGGTTAAAAAAATGTAACGTGTTCGCAAGGTGCTAATCACGTTATCGGTAATAGATACGATATTTGGCAGGTAGCCTGCTCTTCCTGTGAGGAGACGAGAGCTGAGAACTAAAGAAGGCTTCGAGAGTGTACTGAGGAACAAAGAAGTAACCGTTGAACCAAGTATATTGAAATACTGTCTGTCGAAGTCTGCCTTTTCTATCATAGAAACAGGTGGTCTTTAAATACACAAATCTGTTCATGTCTCGCATGAATGAAACTAATCAAAGGTATCAATTGATACACTTTGGTAAAACTAATTAAGTATCAAAGTGATACTTAAAACAAAACATAAAACAAAACTAAGTATCAAACGATACTTAAAATAAACCAAGTATCAAAGCGATACTTAAAACAAAACATAAAACAAAACTAAGTATCAAATGATACTTAAAACAAACCAACTATCAAAGCGATACTTAAAACAAAACATAAAGCAAAACTAAGTATCAAACAATACTTAAAACAAACTAAGTATCAAACGATACTTAAAACAAACCAAGTATCAAAGCAATGCTTCAACCGATACTTAAAACAAACTAAGTATCAAAGCGATACTTAAAACAAAACTAATAATGAGTACCCGTACCAGTTACAACTCTACTAGCATAAGCTTCATTATTGATTAGATAATATATTACAAATCAAGCCAATACAATAGTAAATATGGTACTACTGAGCGGTTTTATTTATGAAAATAATATAGTATTTTTATTTAGCCTAAAAGCCATTTTTAGGAAATACTATAGTATTCTTTTACTATAGTTTTTCAAACAGCACTTACGTGGTTTTAATTCTATAATATATATATATATATATATATTTACCATAAGGGTCTCACATATTATTAATGTTTTCAAAAATCCCCTCAAATGCTACAGTACTCTCAGATGCTACAGGAATATATTATGTAAGTTTTGCTTCTATATTAATTAAATACAAATCAGCTTTTTCAATCTAAATTATGTACTTAGTCTTGGCGCTAGTGGCAGGGGATTCCTGTTATATCGGGATATGTGTTTTCTGCCTCACTATTGTTTTTTCTCTTTAATTCAACTTTGTTATTTCCCCTATACTTTCTCCCCTTCCCCTACTTTCTCTCAGCCAATCTACTTCTTTCCTCCCTTCTCACTCTTCCTCCTATTATAAAATCTCTTATGATCTACTATCTTTGGTAGTTCCTACTCTTTGTATTTTAAGTCAAAAGTTTTTAAAAAGAATTAGTATTTTCCTGACACAGTATAGCCTGAGTTACTTATGTATGTTAGATTCTATTAACTTTGTAATTAATATCTATATTAGCTGAAAGTTACCAGTTATGAGAATATTGGTGACAGACTGGAGATAGTAGATTTCTAGAGATATTACAGTACTCTAACATCTTACGCTTTGTATCATTTGCTCTATTCTCTCCTTGCTTCACTCTTCACTTCTTACTCTGTACTCTTCACTCATCTTCCTCAGCTCCTTACTTCTTGCTTTGTACTCTTTGTACTTCTTCCTACTTATCACTGCTTATATGGCTAGTCAATTTCTTTTTCATTGTGTAATTCTCTCTGATGTATGTACTTAGACTTTTCTTTCTCTGAATTTTCTACTAAGCAAAAAATTTCTTTTACGTAAAATTTCAAAATTAATTGTCAAAAAACTTACATAATCAAATTCTGCAGCATGTAAAAGTACTGTAGCATTTGAGAGCATTTTTGAAAACATTAATGGCACATGAGACCTTTACCAATATATTTAATACACAATCTTAATTCTAACTCTGCAGTATTTAATACAAGATAAATCAAGTAGCAGGTTTTGTAATAATACGAGAAGGTTTTATAAATAAATAAAATATGAAAGATGGACTAAATACAGTTATTATTAATAAGTCTACATATTAACCACACCTGTACTTTTACTACATAATCCAACTATGACTTTAATCAATCTATCATACTATTAAAAATAAAGCTAAAAATACAATAAAAATATAGACGAAGTGCTATTTCTATAGTATTTAACACTTAGTATACTAGTTACAATTTCTTTGTACTATATAGCAGTACTTAGGTATTAAATCATACAAGTTATAGATTAGTACCTGTGAAACCATCTACCATACCATTAACTGTCTCTGCTATACCTCTGGCACTTTAAATTACCCATCCTATTTAGGAAGTCCTTAATACCATAACTTTGGTCAGAACTTTTCATGTCTGATCCTTCCCTGTTAGGTATATGAGAGTGCATGGACCCCTCAGTAGAATAACTGTATACAGACCTTCATTTATGAGAGTTGCCAACACCTCTTCTAGTCTTATTATGAGGCCCGCATGTTCTGAACAAGATTTTAAGTTGCATTCTAATAAATGGTTACCCACCTATTTCATGTTACTCATAGTCAGGAAAAGCAAGTGCAACATAAAAGCAAGTGTAATGCCATGTAACACAACATAAAAGCAAGTGCAATATAACACAAAAGCAAGTGTAATGTAATGTAACTCAATAATATTTTTAAATTTTTTATTGAATTTACATACATAATACAAGTTATAAAATATATATCTATATCTCCTGATGAGTTTATCTAGACTCAATTCAAGCTTATAAAATTAGCATTTCTGGTAATAGAGTCATCTGAAATACAGGAAGAATCAGAATCTGATTCACAAGCATGATCGTCATCATTACTCTCAGTGATACCAGCTATTCCATCATTTGCTATTTGTATTCTACATCTCTCATCAACTAGTTGTCTTTAGGTATATATTTCAACATCTATTTGTTGATCTTCATCTTGGAATTATGGATTAATTACATTGCTAGTACTCATAGCATCTCGATTGAGTAACAACAAAGCTTATAGGAGGTCAGGAGGTGCTTGAAGTGACTCAAGATCTGTGGCTGTCAGATTCTTTTCTCAATCTGGAATTGCAATCAATAGCTCTGGAGGAATAATTCTACCTTGTGCTTAAATATTGCAGATTTGCTACTTTCTTTCCCATTCTGCCTTCTGAGTATTAATTCTCCGACAATTGAGTGCCATTTTTGCCTTATTGACTACTACTTGGATACTCTTTTGGGCTCTCTTGATTGCAGCAGACCTCTTCTTTACCTCTTTCTCATATTACTTAAGTCATGCTTCTTCAATTGTAAGAACTTCGGCTTTCTGAATCACACGCCTTGACTTCACTTCATGTTTTTCCAACTTATTGATTCTCATTTGAACATCACAGTATGTTTCTTCCTAAAGTTGTGTCTTGGCTAGCCAAACCTCAGTTTCTTTTGCCCATTGTTGAAAACTCTCTTTACTAGTCAGACTAAAGGTTTCTACTTAATTGATCTACTTTGCCATTCCCTCCTAATACTGAATATAAGTGCTAAGTGTCTTAGAAAGCTTTATATCCTCATATTCTTCAAGTAGAACTACACTCTGACTTGAGACAGCTTCAAGATTGCTCATAGCTATTAGTGGCTGCTCAGGAGTGCCCTTTGCCTTGTAGTTGTAATAGTGCATTTTCTTCAATACCCTTTAAAAAGCAACAGGAAATATCCCTGAATTCTTAAAGGCATTTTTAATTGTATATGGTTAAAATGTCCTCTTGCAAATAGAATCCAAGTCACGAAAAATGGAGAAATTTGTATATCTGATTTCAAGAAAGTAGAGTGTATTGTTGATCGCCTTGGTATAATAATGCTTTTAAGGACAGAAGACACCAACATTGAGAGGTTGAAGGACATGGGTGAAATGGGATGAAAATTTGAAGGGCATGATGTGATTCTCATGACATTTAATTATAAAGTTATCCTGGCAGTAAGAATTATAGCCATGAAGGATTAGCAGATACCAAGGTTTATCAGGCCCGGTGTCTACATGCTTAATGAAGTAATTAGGTCGGACAAGTACTATATTCTTACTGGTATATCCAGTCGGTAATACAGTAAGTCCTTCAGCACCAGTTAGATTGTCGTGGATACAATTTTCCATAATCTTCTCCTCTGGGCAGTTGATAATGGGAGGTGAGTGCAGATATCCATCTGCACATGTTGCTTCAATAATTGTAATGAACTGATGATTCTCAGGACTTGAACTATACAACTCCTTGACTTCTGTGAGAACAATAACAACTTCTCCAGCAGAACATCTAATTCCTACATCAGATTCATTCATGTTGTATATATACTTAGCCTTATTAATTTTATACTTTGAGAGTAACTTCTGATAGTTGACAAAAAAGGTTTTCAAGTCCTGTTCAGTATTTGTCATGATTCGAGCTCTTGTAATAACCTTTATTATAATTATATAAAGACTTGAGTTTTTCTTCCTTCATTGTTAAAACTAAACTTAAGATGGAGGATCCAGCTGTTCTGCTTAGCGAAGTTGGCTGATTAATACAAAAATAATCGCTAGAGTTGGGTAATTCCTATTTCCTACTACTTATGGCAGAACTGATAAACTGCTAGTTCCAGTACCTTTATCAGGATAATATTGTTGCAACCATGGCAATTCAAGGTTCCTCTGTTAGGTGGAGATGAGATAGTTGACTCCAAAATTGTCTAGGCCAACCAAAATTCGTTTCTGTCGACAGAGATTGTCTGGGAAGGCTCAAATTTAGTTGTTCCGTTTATGACTACTAAGCGCAAAGTAAATTTAGTAAAGTAGGATAGAATCGTAAAAACAACATTATATTGTTAAGGTCTCTTCTCCATTGCTTGATGATGTCTACAGCTTGCGAGGCACTTCAATATTTATATTCCAAGTCTGAGTATTCATAGACTACATATATTTATCATACAACTATTTACCTCTTTGATTATAACTTGCAACATCAGGTATTCTTGAAAGGTGCAAACACGTAGAGACTTGGAAAATCACCATAGACTCTTTAGTAATTATAATATAACTAACTCAAAACTATACTGTTCTCAATAGTAGTTATCCAATCTTTAGAGACTTTGAACTTGTGGCCTAGTTCTCAAGTCGAACTGAGTTGTCCTCAATTATTTCCATCATGGATGAAATACTAAGTTTCATCTGCGGGTTGTATCTGTAAAGGTAGTCATAATCGCAACCTTTTTTCAGCATGTCTGATTTAAACCTTTATAACTCCTTACCCAATCAATAGATATTTTCCAGCAGACTTCCTACTAATTTACAGAAAGCTATTCTACCGGATTGACAAATATTCCCTTAGTCGACAACCCTTAGTTGCTCTGGATAATGGAATTTCAATCTCAATTGTAGTATCAGAAGCTATCCTTGTAGCTACAACATATTCCAAAACCTAGTTGCAACACTCTGTGAAGTCCAACGGCTTCTATGGTAGTATTCCTCAGAAATCTAGACTCTTTCAGATATTGTAGAGTAGATGTGAATGTATTGGTCTCTTGCTAAGATCTTTTACAATTCAATACCATCTTCTTGTGCGAAAACATCCTGTTAATTATGGCACATACAGAAGGTATTACATCTTTGAAGCCTAGTAACATTCTGAGCAGTTGACAGATTTACCCCGTTCTACTTCTCAGACCTAGTAAAAGGTCTCCTCCCAGATAGCCTGCAACCAGGACCTGGTCGGATGCACAGCGGTGACTTATATAGTCTTATTCCAACACCTTCAACTATGTGGTAATATAGTTAGAGGATGCAACTGAGATTGATATGTATGATGACGGCAGGCCCCATTCGGCGGCTCGAGGGGGATGTTGGAGACTAGAAATTTCAATTCCGAGTGAGGTTACCCTACTTAGGGTATTTCCTGGGTATCAGATCCTGGTATTCCTAACATGAGCTCTCTCCTCTTAAGGCTTCCCCTCAAATGCCTTTTTGGTATATATGAATTAAAAATAAAACATTAAAATAAAATATTAAATTATTAAAACCTCAAACATTGATTCCTTTAGGACTCAATGAGAGCAGGGTGAAAAACCTTCCACATTTGCTTGGCCACATTAGGAAAATGTTTTCTTCATCATTCTTCCTCTGCATGCCGTGGCATTTTCGGATTATCATGGTGGAGCTCTTCTACCATTTTCTTTACATCATCCATGCCTGTGGCAGATTTCCAGGTATTCTTATCCTTAGAACAATCTTGCCATTTAACAAAGTACCATTGTTTGCGTACCTCCTGGTAGCAACCGTATACTTACTTTCGATAAGAGCGTATCTTACTTCTCACAATTTTTTCTATTTCCTATTATTTGTTGCCCTCAATATCCTAACATTTTCTGGGAAGTTGTTGTCAGTCCACGC
Source organism: Tuber melanosporum (assembly GCF_000151645.1). Lineage (NCBI taxonomy): Eukaryota > Fungi > Ascomycota > Pezizomycetes > Pezizales > Tuberaceae > Tuber > Tuber melanosporum. The sequence continues at coordinate 259,930 of NW_003299074.1, forward strand.
ACACCGACTCCCAGTAAGGTTCTAACAGAGATACATAGAGCACTGGGTATATGTTCTATCGATCCGAAATATTGAGCTTGCAGGTACGATTTCCTCTTTTCTCCCAGATCACAAATGGTACATATAACTTTGGACTGAGTTTTATCGACTTCCAATGTGTACGAATGTTCTTTGCGTTTAACTTTAGTTTATCACTAATTTTGAAGTCTGGTTGTTGCTTGGCCTTCCTATTATTGTATTTGGCCATAGCTTCTTATAGATGATGGAGTGACTGCCTTGCTTGCTCGTGAATCATCTTTATCCAGTTTGCATGAAGTGTAGCTTCTAGATTTTGCACCTAGCATTTCTTCATCCATTCCATTTATAGAAGAAACCCATAGTTTGCATAGAAAGAAGTCATTCCATGTGCATTGGTTGCTGAGTTATTGTTGACATGTTCAGCTAGAGGTAGTAATTGGTACCTGTCCTCTTGATCGTGGTTGACGAAGCTTCACAAGTAACCTTCCAGCACTTAGTTGGTTCACTGAGTTTGTCTGTCCATATGTGAGTGGTATGCCATTTACATCCTCCTTTTTATGCTTAACATTTTGCATAAGGATTTCCAAAATTCTCCTGCCAATTTCGAGTCCATATCTGAGACAATTTCTGTTGGTAAGCCATGTAGCTTTCAGATTTCCTTTAAAAAAGCTGTAGCCACATCCTTTACAATGGACGTCCCGTCTAATCTAACAAAATGTGCCATTTTTGTAAACCGGTTGACTACTACCATAATTTGGGCACAACCTTGACTTTGAAGTAACTGTGTAATAAAATTGACGAAATTTGATGCCCAAGCTGCACAGGGTATTGACAGTGGTTGTAGTAGACCATATTTCGCGTGTGATGGAGATTTATTGTATTAACAATCATCACACGACAGTACGCAATCGTTTATCCAATCTGCCAGGCCTTCCCAATTGAAATCTCTTATAATTATCTCAAGGATCTTTTCTTGTCCAAAGTGTCCTGCTATCTTAGCGTCATGACAACCGTCAGCTATTGTTGTATAATGGTCCTGATTTTTTGGTGTAAATAGTCTTTTCTTATAGTAAAGCAACTTGTCAAATAAGGTACAGTCTTTTGGAAAAGGTTTGCCATTGTCTTGTAGTTTCTCCAAATCAATTTTTTCTTTTCAGCTCTTCTCTATCTCCAGGGATGGCCTTTTGGATTTGCTCCAAGAATTCCGGATTGAATTTCTTCAATTCCTTATGGTCTAGTAGAGTACTAGTCATGAGGATTTTTTCAAGTATTTTGACTGCATCATACCAGTGTATATTCTGGTTTATTGATGCATGTAACTGGCTGGCTATTAGTTCCAATTCCCTGATAGTAATGGCTCTTGTTGTGATATCAGTACTACAGAATCCCAATGTGCCTATTTCAGTATCTTCTAGGTTGTCTATTTCTATTATATCGTCGGCCTTAATTTTTTCTATCACCAACTGGGCAATTCGATCGCTGGCTTTGATAAGACAATCAGTATCTCGATGGTTGAATAGCAACACTTTGAGTTCTCCAGTATAATCTGCATCGATCATACCAGTACAGGTAGAGATACCGTTTTTGACCACTAATCAATTTCTTGAGGCAATCCTCTCATATGTTTCCACTGGAAGTCAGACTGCGATACCAGTCCCAACAATTAACTGTCCCCGGGCTGGGATTATATCTTTCTCCATAGCGTAAAGATAGTGACCTGCTGCCATTCTTGAACCTTTAGTTAGTAACCCTGCTCTTTGTAACGAGAATGGCAGGGACAAGGAGTAGCCAAAGGGTATCTGCGTGACAGGGTAATAGCTGGAGAGGGAGGTGAGGGTTGAGGTAGAAGTAGAGGTAGGGGCAGAGATGAGAGTAGAGGAAGGGGCAGAGACAGGATCAGAGGTAGGGGCAGGGACAGGAGTAGAGGCAGGGGTAGAGACAGGAGCAAAGGCAGGGGCAGAGGAGGAGTAGAGGCAGGAGGCAGGAGCAAGACTGGAGAGGAGATATCTTTGTGTTGCTAGAATACAAAAGATACAGACTAAGGAGAGAAAAGAGAAAATACAAGGAGAGATGCCTCAACATCCTTTTAAGCAAAAACAGAACTTCCCGAGAGCACAAATGTGTTGACAAAGAAAAACATGTCACAACTTCTGAAACCCTATTTTTTTAGCTCATCACTATTTTGTCCTAACCTAATTCTAACATTATTCAATCTACTAAGAATACCACAAAACTTAAAACCTCTCTATTTACCTCAGGCTATATAGATGCTAAACCATAACATTATCCCCCTCTTATGGCTGAGCTCCTGCGAAGCATTGGCCCTGGCTTATCAGGAAATCTTTCATGGAATTCCTGTAACCTATCTGGTGCATTCTCTAAATCAAAATGAGGTTGCCATGTTGGTTCCTCATAACCTTCCCACCATACTAGATACTGTAGTTGTCGGCGGTAGCGGCGTGAGTCTAGAACTTCGGCCACTTCCCACTCCGGGCTCCCTTCGATCTCCACTGGTGCTGGTTCTGGTATAATATGTCCTGGTATTGGCAAGTCATTGGCCACCAGTTCTAGGAGGCTGATATGGAAAACAGGGTGGATTTTAAGATTTGCAGGCAGGTCAAGATGGTAGGCTCATACACCCACTATAGTCTTGATAGCGTAGAGACCCATCCGCTTCTGATCTAACTTCTTGGAAGGTTGTGTTGTCCCAATATTCTTTGTTGATAACCATACCTTATCACCAACCCTGAATGCTGGAGCAGGTAACCGTTGTCTATCTGCCTGCTCCTGATAAATCTCTTGTACCTAACGAATTTCCTCCTTCATTATTGCCTGGAGTTCATGGATAGTAGTAGTAAGGTCGGGGGCTTTCTCACTTGATGTGTCATGAGGGCCAGATAGGGTGATTTCAAGACGTGGGTGATATGCATAATTGGCAAAAAAGAGAATTATCCCGGTTGTTTCTGAACTGTGAGCATTGTGTGCAAATTCTGCTTGTGAGATCCATGAGTGCCAATTATCCTATTGGTAATTAACGTAGGCACGAAGATATTGCTCGAGGATAGCATTTATTCTTTCTGTCTGGCCATCTGTTTCTGGATGGAAGGCAGTACTTAGTCGAGATTGAATACTCAATCTAGTACACAGAGTTCGCCAAACAGCTGAAATAAAAGTAGGCCCGTGGTCTGATATGATTGACTCAGGTAGGCCATGGAGCTTCCAAACAAAGTCACAGTAAAGAAGGGCAACATCCTCTGCAGAGCAGCTATCACAACAAGGAATGAAGTGTGCCGTCTTAGTTAAACGATCTACCACGACAAGTATAGCATTACAGCCTTTGGTTTCAGGAAGACCCGTAATAAAGTCTATACTCAAGTCAGTCCAAGGACGGTCTGGGATGGAGAGGGGATGGAGGTTGCCATAAGGGGCATGGTGTGAGGACTTGATTCTGGAGCAGGTATTACAGTGTCATACATATCGTTTTATGTATTTTCTCATTCCAGGCCAGAAATAGTTGATAGCAATAAGATTGAATGTCTTAGCGACTCCCGGGTGTCCAGCTGAGAGATTATCATGATAGGAACATAAAATCATGAGACGGAGAGGATCGCTCTCAGAAATAAACAGTCGGCCTCTAAAGTATAAATGTCCATTGTGGGAGGTACAGTCCGGAAGAGAGATCTTTTGAGAATGGCATACTCCATCTTTCAGCATTTGTAGAACCATTCCTGGAAAAGGGTCTGACGCATAGGCTGTAGTCAGAGCCTCTATGAACTCAACTGGAGGGACAAAGACCGCCAAGATTGCCAATTTTGATGGACTTAAGACAGTTTAAAACTGATGTACAAGTCGTTTATCCCCCTCTTTAGGGAGGTCTCCTAACCGATGTGTTAAGGAATCCCGCTTCCCTCCACTCTTTCCAGGCCTAAATGTCATCTTGAAATCGAATCGGGATAGAAGTTCTGCCCATCTGGCCTGGCATCTGTTCAGCATCTTGGTGGTCATAAAGTATTCTAGGTTTTTGTGGTCCGTCAAAACTGAGATTGTAAACTGAGATGCTTCTAGATACTTCCTCCACTCCTCAAGTGACAAGACCACAGCCAGAAGTTCCTTGTCATATATTGAGTAGTTACATTGAGCAGGAGACATTTTCTTCGAAAAGTAGGCAACTGGATGGAGAGTACCAGTATCGTCAGCCTGTGACAGGACAGTGGCACAGACAAAGTCTGAGGCATCCATCTCCACAATACTAGGACGAGAGAGGTCATAGTATGCTAGGATGGGGGCAGTAGTAAAGGCCATCTTAAGTCTCATAAAGGCCTGTTGCTGGTCGGTACTCCAAGTAAAAGGTGTATCCTTTCTAGTTAATCTTGTCAAAGGTGCAACAACTTTAGAATCTTCCTGGATGAAACGGCGGTAGAAATATGCGAAACCCAGAAAGCATTATACATCTCGAAGCTTCTTCAAGATAGGCCAATCTGACACTGCTGTCAGCTTTTCTTTTTCTATGCCAATACCTTTAGGTGATATCATAAATCCCAAATATTCTACCTCTTCTACCTCAAATAAACACTTTTCTGGCTTGCAGAAAAGATTATTTTCTTTTAAGATTTTCAGAATCTTGCGGACATGGTTTCTGTACTCATCAAGGTCTTCAGAGAAGATGAGAATGTCATCTAAGTACACTGAGTAGAAGTCATCCAAGTGGTCTCTCAGAACGTCATTCATAAAGTTCTGAAATGTAGCTGGGGCATTTGTGAGTCCAAACGGCATAACAGAGAACTCAAAGTGTCTATAGCGTGTCCCAAAGGCTGTTTTCTACTCCTCTCCACTCTTGATCCAGAGTAGGTTGTAGGCACCTCTCAAGTCCAACTTAGTATAGACCTTAGCCTTTCCCACACGGTCTAAGATTTCCTGAATAAAAGGTAGTGGATATCGGTTTTTAACTGTGATAGCATTAAGACCATAATAGTCTACGCACAACCTCAGGGAACCATCTTTCTTCTTAATAAACAGGACTGGTGCTCATGCTGGAGAGGTTGATGGTTGAATGAATCCCTTCTCACTATTCTCCTTTAGGAAATTGCGAAGGGTTGAGAGTTCTGATTCCGATATTCCATAAAGAGGATGCCAAGGGGTTTGCTCTCCGGATTTGGTGGTATTTCGTGATTAATCTTTCGGTGCGGATGAAGAACACTGGCTTCTTCTTTGCCAAAGAGTTCCAAGAATCTCCAATACTGTTCTGGGACCAAGTCCTTGGTAGTAGGCATGACCTGACTTTGTCCTATCATACTAACCTCCAGTTGGTATATTTGGAGGTCTTCATCCTTAGCCAAATCATAAAATTCCATAGCATTGAGAGCTAGAACAGCAGGTCGCTCGGGGATGGCAGTGCTGATACCAGGTCGAGTAACAGGAGCATGGTGTTCAATATACTACTTAAGGCAAAATGGTGACTCGAAGGTTATGCTATGACCCTTCCAGTCTGTCTTCACATCATGGTGACGGAGCCAAGGAATACCAAGAACAAGTGGATAATGACCAAGTGTTGTAACAAACAATCTGATTCTCTCTTCATGTCCTCTAATATTCATACAGAGCTCAACACAGCTAGTAATGGTACCAGATGATATTGGTCTCCTATCAACTACTTCCAATGTGCGAGGCTGGGTCAGTGGTAAAGTTCTTAAATGGTGGTGACGAACAAAGTTTTTATCAATAAAACCGAATCCAGTAGCTCCGGAGTCTATAAGTATGTAACTTGGAAGAGATATATTGTCGATAGCTAGAGTACAGCTAACTACCAAGTGTTTTCCCTCCATCTCTTCCTCTGTAAGAGCAATTGTAGACAGACCAGAATAACATAAAGAAACTTTTTCAAGAGATAAAAATGCACTGAGGAGGGCGTCACCCTTTACTCCTCAGTGGAATCGTTTTTTGATGGTTGTGTAGCAGTTAAGACCTCTGCCAGTCGCAAGCGTTGATGGCGTTTGTTGGGACATTCCCTTGCAAAGTGGCCGGATCCTGCACAGTAGGCACATAGTCCATCTTGCATTTGACGTTGCCGTTCCTCGGGTGAAGTCCTTCGTGAGGAATCAAGAGCCATAGGTACTACACCACCAGGACGAAAGGAGGGCTCATCAGGCTTAGTGGGAGCGGGATAGGAGGTCTTGGTAGTAAGGCCAGAAGTATGCAATTTTGATTTTTTCGATTCCTGAGCACGTGCACGGATATGGTTGTCCATATTTTGAAGCTGGATTATGAATTCCTCCAAGTTCTCCTTCTCCTCAATAAATACCAAAGCATCTTTCAGCTCAGTGCTGAGACCTTCTCTAAGGGCAGCACGCTTGGCACGGGAGTCCCAACGGAGAATCATCATTAGTCTTTGGAAATCTGTAAAGTATGTTACATAGTCGGAATTCTTTTGCCGTAGAGTCTTCATTTCTCGTTCAGATGTACCAACCTCATCTAGGTCACCAAATGCACGTGATAGTATCTGCAGCAGAGCATCAACATCCTTAATACATGAGAATCCATCTTCAATATGGTCCTCAATATGGGCATAGGCCAGTCTCTTGACCACAGATGCTATGTATGCAAGATGGAGATTCAATGTTGGGAACACTGAGCTGTTTCCTTAGAGTTTAAGATGTACTTAGGAGAGGAATGGCTTCAACTCCTTTCTATCACCATTGAACTTCTCGGGGTCAGGAATATTCTGTTATCTTGTTGTAGAAGCTATCGTATTACCTGAGGCAGAGGTACCTTGGTTGGTTTGCAGTAGGTCAATAGTGGTATTTGCACGATCCACATCGGTACGGAGGGGAATAGCATTTTCTTGGAGACCGTGATTTTCTTGTTGTAATTCGTCAAATTGTGCCTGAAGGGTAGTTAAGTTCTCTCTATATTTTTGCTGATCGGCCTGGAGAGAAATAACATATTCGTGGATAATCCGAAGGGACCCAACTACCTGGGCCTTATCTTCCTCATTAATGGATGTTGGTAGTTGAATATTATGCCAAGTAGTACGGAGAGAGTCTAGTACTTGTAGAGGATTCGGTGTAGTCCCAGGTAGCGAAGAGGTATGTGAGGACAGAGTAGACATGTTGATACCGGTTGACTATAGATAAGTCTGTATAGTGTAACGGGAATGGCAGGGACAAGGAGTAGCCAAAGGGTATCCGCGTGACAGGGTAATAGCTGGAGAGGGAGGTGAGGGTTGAGGTAGAAGTAGAAGTAGGGGCAGAGATGAGAGTAGAGGAAGGGGCAGAGACAGGATCAGAGGTAGGAGCAGAGACAGGAGTAGAGGCAGGGGTAGAGACAGGAGCAGAGGCAGGGGCAGAGGAGGAGTAGAGGCAGGAGACAGGAGCAAGACTGGAGAGGAGATATCTTTGTGTTGCTAGAATACAAAAGATACAGACTAAGGAGAGAAAAGAGAAAATACAAGGAGAGGTCCCTCAGCATCCTTTTAAGCAAAAACAGAACTTCCCGAGAGCACAAATGTGTTGACAAAGAAAAACATGTCACGACTTCTGAAACCCTATTTTTTTAGCTCATCACTATTTTGTCTTAACATAATCCTAACATTATTCAATCTACTAAGAATACCACAAAACTTAAGACCTCTATATTTACCTCAGGCTATATAGATGCTGAACCATAACACTCTTATGTCTAACCATTTTACTCAAATTACGGAGTACAGGTTATTCTAATTTGCTGTTTTCTGGATATCACCAGTGCTTATATCGGCTGTTGTACTGCTCATTATTAGGCGTATTTGAATTTCCCCTTCTGTAGTTCTTGTTACTGAACTCACTTGAAAATGTTTGGGTTTGAATATCACCTCTTCACAATATGTGACTCCCTCCTCAGAACGGTACTCCGGCCATCGACTGAGTGCATCAGGTTTGCCACCTCTTGTGCCTGCATGGTAAACAATTTTGAAGTTGTAATCTACCTAGTTTTGTACCTAACAGATTTGGCGCCTGCTCCAGACCTTCAAGGTGAGAAAATATTGGAGGTTTTGGTAATCTGTATACACAGTTATTGGTTTTTCAGTTCCAATCACGTATTGGCACCATTCTTTGAATGGTTCTAATATCACTAGCAATTCTTTGTCGTGGATCTCATAATTTTGTTGCCTGGAATTTAGCTTCCTGGAGTGAGAAGCTACATGATGTAGTCTTTTCTCTACGTATTGAGAAAGAATATAGCCTAAAGCGAAGTCACTAACATCCACTTCCACCACCATCTCTCTTTCTGAAAAGATAAAGTGTAAAATTGGGGCTAAGGTAAACCTTCTCTTAATGTCCTGAAAGGCTTTTTCCTGTTTGTCGCCCAACCAGAACTTTTTTAGATCATCCTTCAATGTTTCTGTAATTAGAGCATAAACCTTTGAGAGGTTTTCTATAAAACACTGGTAAAAGTTCGCAAATCCTTGGAATATTTGAACTTCTTTAACCAACGTAGGTGATTTTCAGTTTAATATGGAATCCACCTTTCGGGTACTCATAGATACCCTATCAACAGCCATCATGTAGCCTAAGAATTCCACTTCTTTGATGTGGAAAAAGAATTTCTCTATTGAAATCCTGAGCTGTAAATCTGCTAATCTCTGTAACACTTTTATTACTAGCATGATATGTTTCTTCTTATTTTTAGAATAGATTAGAATATCATCCAAATAGCATATGACTCCTTGGTCCAAAAATTTCCAATAGATCTTATTCATCATATCTTGAAATGTAGCTGGAGCGTTAGCTAATCCGAAAGGCATTACTATGTATTCGTAATGTCTGTATCATGATCGGATAGCTGTTTTCCATTCATCCCCTTCCTTGACGCTAATGAGGTTGTAACCATCTTTCAGATCAATTTTAGAAAAGATGCTAGTTCCTGCTACACAATTACGTAATTTTGACTTTAGTACTAGTGGATACTTATTTAGTATAGTTATCTTACTTAAATTTCAGTAGTCCACTACTAGTGGTAGTCTGCTGTCTGCCTTTGGTGTAAAGAGGATTGGAGTACTAATGGGTGATTGACTTCTTGTCATCTTTCCTTGTCATAACATATTGTCAAGGTATTCCAGTAACAACTTAAGTTGTTTGTCAGACAGAGGATAAATGGGTCCCTAAGAGAGATTTGCTCCTTCAACTAATTTAATTTCATGATCGAAGTTTCTCCTAGACGCCAGTTTTGCCACCGTTTGTAGGAGAAATTGTTTTTTGAAGTTCCAGTAGTGCCTTGGGAGAGAATCGAAGTTGATCTCATTAGGATTTTCTATAGTTCCAATTCTTCCTACTTGGATCGCATTTTTATCTCAAGCAAGTGTTTCATCGTATTCAAACATATCAGCGATTCCTTTCTCTTCTTCTTCCATACAAGATTTGCATTTGGGATGTCTGAATTCCCATTTTGTATATTCTCCAATGTTGGAAAAAGTGTGTTCTGAATGCCACCATCCAAAAGGAACTATTATCCCATAATCTCCTGCTGCTGCGATTTTGCGTGCAACTTTGGACATGTGTTTGTTTCATCCTATTTCAAGCGAAATAGGACATTTGTAAAACTTTCTTTTCAATGGACCTGGTACTCCATCAAAGCTTTGAATATTGACCAGATTTGGTCTCTCTGTGAATAGAATTTTAATTCCTTTACAAGTTCTTTACTGATGAGGAACACATTGGATCGTGAGTCTAATAGTACTCGTATTTTGTAGTATTAACAGTTTGGGTTTATAATGTGAATATAAGTATATCCCTCAGAACAGTTATATCTTGTAGGTTTTGGTACGCTAAAAGTGTGTTTCTTTGAGTAAGGTGTTGTATCATCGTTCAGTCATTTCAACATGTCTGAGGTTCTAATAATAACTAGGATGTTTGTTACTACACCTGTACAGTTTTAACCACTTAGGTCTCCTCAGATAAACTTGTTTCTTTTTGCTATATTGGATTACCCACTACTAGCGGTCTATACTCCCTGCCAAGGGGTTCTCATACCTTCCACTTTTTTCCTACCTGTGGAACTTAACTAGGAGGTTTCTGCCATCGTCCGAATATTATGGAACAAAAAGCCAGGTATATAGAGCTAGTCAGCTGTCTCTTTGATAACCATCTCAGGCTTATTCTCTACCATTACTTAACAGTAGAGAGTGTCCTCACTGTATTTGGTTGTGTTTGGTACCAGTGCAGCACCTAAGAAGTAGTAACTAAAGGTAAGGTCTAGAACTCTGGTACCTATTTCTCATATCGATCAAAGATGTGCTTCGCTTTTTCCTCTAGATTTTTCATCTTCGCCCTACTGTCACTCCCTTTAGTACCCTTGGTGGTGTCTGTTTCCTGTCTAGGTTTTGGTCCTTATCGAAGACCTTTCAGTTTCCAGGTCACGTACCTAGCTACCCTAGCGGACATGTACCAGGTCATTAGAGATAGGCTTACAATACTCTCCTGGGAAGCATAGAAACGCTATCAATGCGTACATTGCTCTTTATTGATCCTCTTGACCTTGTGGCAAGAAGGATATATGTACTCCCAGTCAGGTCATAATTGTAAGGTTGATTCCTTCACTTTGCCGTCCTTTTTTTTGCCATTAATTTTGACTCCTAGAGAGTATGTCTCTTTTAGACTACCCTAACTCCGTCATTGTTAGTACCAATGAAATGACCAAGGTTATTTCTTCGTCTTTGCCTAGTTCCCAGAGCTTGTTGCCTCTTGGAACTTGGACGGTAGAGACTTTTCTGGGATGGCAAACTATAGTTGCCATTCTAGGCCTTTGTGTCTTGAATGGGAAGTTGTCTAGCCTTGTTCTGAATACTTGAATTTGTCCTCAGCAGGTTTTGTACTTGTAGTTTTTCTTTCTGCAACGAGTGTAACTACCTTCCTACTTTCTTTCATTAATTGTTAACTGGAGGATTCCTTCAAGGGCCGGTTTGAAGTGAGTATGTGTCAACTTCCTAGTCCTTCTAAATCTCTTTGCCAGTTTCTCAGATTCTGGTTCCGGCTTCCTTTTTTTGGATGGACAACCTCGTTTCATAAAGTGTTTCTCTCTTTTTATCTTTGGTTGATTCTTGTCTGGAGGTTTTTTATTTGAGAATGTTTTTGCAGATTTCGACTTATCCCAGTCTAGGTAGTTCCATTCCTGCTATTCCTCCTCATCCCTTCCTGCTTCCTGAACTGCTTTTTCCCATTCCCCATCGGTATCATATTTGTTCATAGAAAGTTACCATCTAATCTTAAAGAACAACTTTTTATCACATGTCATATACCAGGCTGGTCCTGTTAGTCAGGCGTGGAGATTCAGATTATCCATTTTTCCCATAAATATCTGAATGTTATTTTTATACTCGACTAACTCCATGTCCTATATGGCTTTATGTCCTTCTTTGAGGGGGGCTTACCTACTGGTGAATTCATGTTCAAAGCAAGTCTATGAGCTCAGTTCTAGGTCTTATTCCTCACCACTCAGGCCATCCATTGCACGCTGATACTATACTGCTATTGGGCTGACCTGATCGCAATTTGACCTCCCCAGGGTATAGATGATATGTTCACAATCCTCATCCCAGATCCTGGAATTTCATTCAAAATAATCCACATATTGGGTTAACCAATAGTAGATGCATTGACTGGTCTTTGCTTCAAAAAATCAGGGTGCGTCTGCTAGCCATTTAACAGTTTAGGCCAGTGTTTCTGCAAGCACATCGGCTGTTTCACATTGTTCCGGGATCAATCTCCGTTTGAATCTGGATGGTTCTCCTCTATGCCATCCTCCATTTCCATCATCATCCCCATCATCACTCTCATCATCCAGGTTACCACCTGCTATTATAGGAATTCCAGGTTCTTCTTCTCTCTGCTTTCCTTTATTTCACGTAAGTATTTCTTCAGGTTCCTCCCTTTCTGTAGCATCTTCCCATTCTTCTGAGACAGACTCCAACACAGCATGCCGACCACTTTGTTGTCGGCTTTCTAGTGCTTTAAGTTTCTGAAAGACTAGGGATAAGGTATCTGATATATGCGTTTGATTCCTTTGAATGGTGGAGGTAAAGTCACCCTAGCGGTCTGCCTCTCTTTCATGTCTAGAGGTCACATTGGAGATCAAGTTTTGAATTGCTTAATTCTGTTGGGTCTGTTGTACTCTGAACTCCTGAAAAGCTCATTCCAAAGTGAGATCTAGCTTGAGAACTTCTCACTGCAGTTAGATGATTACTCCCTTGTGATGCTCTTGTCATGCATCTTGTACTATCAGTTCAGCAGCTATTTCTCACTTCATACTTTCTTGGATTTCTCAGATATTTGCTTCTACCACAGTACACTGCTGTAATATAATGGCTATATCATTGTCCTGTATATCTTGTCCTTCCAGCAATCTGTGCTGTACTTCTATCAGCCCTCACACAATGGCTTGTAAGTCAGCTGACAGAGTTTTGAATACAATGTTGGCAGTATTGATACTGGTTGAAATATCCTGCCGTATTTGACCTATAACTATTCCAACTCGAGCAGTAAGTCTTACTAGGTCTACTGCATGTGTGTTAGGACGTAGTGTAGAGGGTCCTGAAATGGAAGAAGGGGCCCTAGAGGATGGTAGAACAATAAAGATTTTGCCTGCTGGTTTTCCAAAGGGATTTTTGAGAGCCGGGGGAAGAGAGAACCAACAACTGAGAGTCGTGGAGTGGTAATCTACAGAGGTATCCTGTGGGTCCCTTGGAGTAATCAGCTTATGAGGTTAAGACATCATCTTTGCTTGTTTGCGAGCTTTTTTTTCGTGTACACAAGCTAGGACGCCTGTGTTTTTGGAAGTTTCCATTCAAGTAGCATAGGCGGTGGGACTCTTGGTGTCCTGGCCGTGTCGTATAGTAGGAAAAGGTAGGTCGATAGGTAGAGAGCCTTGGTAACAAGGAGATCTAACAATATACTGTTAGGCAGAGACAATCTGGTAGATTTCAGAATTGTCTAAGCCAATCAAGATTTGTTTCTGTAGATGAAGATTGTCTAAGAAGGCTCAAAGTCACTCATTTCATTTATGACTACTAAGAGTGAAGTAAATTTAGTAAAGTAAGATAGAAATATAAGAATAATATTATATTGTTAAGGTCTCTTCTCCGTTACTTGATGATGTCTAAAGCTTGGGAGGCACTTCAATAGTTATATTCCACGTCTAAGTGTTCATGGACTACATATATTTATCTTACAAGTATGTCTCTATTTGATTATAACTCACAACATTGGGTATTCTTGAAAGGTGCGAACACCTGGAGATCCTGAAAATCACCATAGACTCTTTTGTAATTATGATATAACTAACTCAGATCTATACTGTTCCCAATAGTAGTTATCCAATCTTTAGAGTCTTTAGACTTGTGGCCTAGTTCTCAAGTCAAACTGAGTTGGCCCCAATTGTCTCCATCATTGATGAAGTAATCAGTTTCATCTGCTAGTTACATCTGTGAAGGTAGTTGTAATCGCAACCTTTTTCAGCTCGTCTGATTTTAAACCTCCATAACTCCTTACCTAACCAATAGATATTTTCCAGCAGACTTCCTACTAATTCACAGAAAGTTATTCCACCAGATTGACAAATATTCCCTCGGTCGGCAACCTTTGGTTGCTGTAGGTAATAGGATTTCAATCTCTGTTTTAGTATTGGAAGCTATCCTCATAGCTACAACGTTTTCCGAAACCAAGTTGCAATACTCTGTGATGTTCAACAGCTTCTATAGTAGTGTTCCTCAGAGTTCTAGACTCTTCCAAATATTCTAGAGTAGATGTGAATGTATTGGTCTCTTGTTAAGATCCTTTACCATTCAATACCATCTCTTTATACAAAAGCGTCCTGTTAATTATGGCCCATACCAATGGTATTACTTCTTTGAAGCCTAGTAACATTCTGAATAGTTATTGGATTTACTCCGTTCCACTTCCCAGACCTAGCTGGTAATCCCCTCTCATATACTCTGCAAACAGGATCTGGTCCGATGAATGGTAGCAACGTCCTCAGTGTTAATCTGATACCTTTCATTCTGTAGTATTATAGTCACAGGACGCAACTAAGATTGATATGTCTGATGACATGCAGGCCCTGTCAGGGGGCCGGAGGGGGGTGTTGGAGACCAGAGATTCTGATTCTGGGTGAGGTTACCCTACTTAGGATGTTTCCTGAGTATCAGATCCCAGTATTCCTAACAGTAGGAGAGACAGTTGTCTGATATGAGTACTTTATAACCATGCTGAATACACATACTGTCATTTAGGAAATGAAGAAACTCTTACAATAATAGACTAAGCATTTAGGCTCTTTTGTTGTATTTATAGCAGACTGGGAGATTGGCGATATGAATATAGTTTTCTTGAAAGGCTTTAGAATTTTGATCTCTTCCAATTACCCAAAGTTTTCTCTTATCTGTTCGAGCCTGGTTGATGATATAGCAGGTGGTAATTCAGGTCATTTTATTCTTACCTTCGTTTAAAGCCTTGTTTACTACAACTTGAACATTTGATGAGTTGGTGTAATGATCCCTCCTCGGATGGTTAGTTTTTAGCGACGGGAAAAAATATATTTCTCTTCCTCTTCTGTTTTTTGCCTTAGTCTTATGATAGTACTAGGCCTCTGCCTATGTTATCAATAGTCTAAGACCTTTGTCTTCTATCAGGAACACCTATCGTAAGCTTTCTCTAACTCTTCTTTGTGAAGAGCTTTCTTCAGCATAACTATTAACGTTGCAAATAAAGATAAAGATTGTAAAGAGGCTTTACATTCATTAAGGTCATAAGTAGGAAAAGTACTTAGAACAAAGCATGAAGAACCTATCCTCCTCGACCGCATCGGCCTCCTTATATAGTATTGTTCCCACCCGTAGTCATGTGACCCAAAGTAGTCACATGTGCAAAACCAAATCATAACAAACTAGTCATGTAACCAAAGTAGTCACATGCTCAAAACCCACGACCTCATAGCAAGGTCATATGCGAAAACTCATAAACTAATTGTAACACAATAAACAAGTCATATGACTTGACTGAGTCATATGTGTGAAACCCATGATATCATAACGAGGTCATGTGCGAAACATAAATCATATGCGCAAGGCATACCTGCAAGGCACACTCTCAAGGCATACTCGCCAGGTGCACATCTCATGACCCATAATCGAGTCATATACGAAACATAACAAATCATAACATAATAAGCCATATGACCCAAATGAGTCATATGCATGAAACAATAACATACCTATGACTCATAATCATGAGTCATGTGAAAACCTTTTCCATGCCAAGCCATGTTCGTAATATTAGCTCCTCCCCCTCTAAGCCTGAGTCCTATCAGGCTTTATTCCTAAGTTTCAATAGTTCCCATCCTGCACGACACATGGACCTCCGAAGCCTATTGAACTTGTCGTCCACTTCCCACCATCCTATCCTCACTGTTTCCAAGATAAGGTTCGCCATCTCGATCATGCACCGTTAACTGTCGTTTAGCTGTCTTAACTGTACAATTGTTTTTTCATTTGCTGAGATTGTGACCTCAGCCTGTCCAAGTTGTTCCCTGAGTTCTCTGATTTGCCTGTGCAGGCTTCTAGTATCCGGTTCCATTTCCGTACATGAACTTTGGCCTCTCCCCTTCCTGGGCCTCATCTGCGAGGCCCTAGCCCTCTACCATATCGTGGTGTCCTTTCTGTCCAACTCTTTTTATGTTTTATCCTTCTGCGGGTAGTATCCTGCAGTGATATTCTTCATCCTGTGCATCTTGCACGTGTTATTGAAGCACTGTTTCCAGTGCTTTAGGGCATGGTCTGGGTGTGGACCATACTTTTTGTATTCTCTCGAGAGCCACCTCGAGTCTTCCTTGCCCCCATAGTTTGTAGGACATCCGTCATCATAGTATACCATCTATGACATGGCGTTATGCTGTGCTTATTTTACCCTTTCACTGAGTTCTTTGTCAGTCGGCCCCATGAATGGGTATTCGGGACTGGTTGGTATGATTTGGTGGGGGCTATCGCCCCAGCCCTTGTGTGGTTACAATGGTGCAGGAGGCTTTTCCTCCCCTTTGTCTTGGTTGAATGTAGTTGTTACCTGGGCCAGGCTTGCCTGGGTATCGCTGGTGGAAGATTGAGATGGCATCTTGTGCGTGTTCGAGGTTGTGTGCAGAGTACCAAGTTTTATTGTGTTCTGGTTAATAACCTGTCCACTTGGCCCGGTATTGTAGATTTTCGTTGAAGAAGCAGGGATCAACTATCTCGTCGAGTTTGTATTCTAGTTCTCCATTGAGTTCAATTGGAGGAGGAGGAATAATTGTTTGTAATGGAAACTTATTGTCGTTGTATAATTCGAGGAGTGAGATGTGAAATTTGTTGTGTATTCGTATCGAGGGTGGAAGGTCGAGTTTATAAGCTCAGCTGCCTACCCTTTCTAGTATCCTGAATGGTCCAATTGTCTTGTAGTCCAATTTCTTTGATAGTCGTGTCGTATAGATATTGCGTGGTATTAGCCATACCATATCTCCCAGTTGTATGTTTAGATCCAGTCTTCGGTATTTATCGTATTGTTCATTTTGCTATTATTGTGCTCGACTCATTTCATATTGTAATATCTTGTGTAGGTTTCCCATGTCTGCTTTATCCAGTATTATACTGTCAATCATATGATATGTGGCCTGACTTTGTGGATGTTGTCCGTAATTCACGAAGAAGGGTATTATGCTGATTCTTTCCTGTTTACCATTGTTGTATGCGAATTCGGCCATTGATAGCAGTTTGTAACAATCATCCTGTTGGTAATTAACGTAGACCAGTAAATATTATTCGAGTATTGCTTTTACCTGTTCCATTTGTCTACCCGTTTGTGGGTGAAATAATGTGCTCAGCCTGTTTTGTATCCCTATTTCTCGAGTTACTTTTTTTCACAGTCCTGATGTGAACAAGGTTCCTCGGTCAGTAATGATATTCTTTGTGAGGTCGTGAAGTCGGAAGACTTAACAGAAGAATGTTTGTATCAAATCCCTCGTGTCCATATCTTTTCTGACCGGAATGAAGTGTCTCATTTTGGTCAGATGATCCACCATGATCAGGATGCTATCGCATTTCTCCGATAATAGTAGGTCCGTGATGAAATCCATAGTAATTGTTTCCCATAGTCGTTCGGGAACTTCATTCGATTTCAGTAATCTGTATGGTGCATGTTTAGCCATTTTCATCCTTTAGCATATGTCTCAATTCTTGACATCTCTTTTGACATCTTCACGTAGTCCTGGCCAGTAAAATGACCTCGTGATGAATTCTGTGGTTTTCACCGCTACTCCATGTCCTACTATTCTGATATCTTGGTGTTGTCATATAATGTCTGTTCTTATCTTTTCTTCTTCCGGAATTCATTGTTTTCCGTCGTACCACATGTTTCCCTCCTACCATTGGCATAAACCCAGAGCAATTCCTTTCATCTGCTTTTTTCCTTCCTCCAATGCTTTTCTTACTGCCTGAATTGTTTTGACTCTTTCGTTTGCCTTCTCGATTTCCTTTTCTTCCATTGATGTGAATTGAATAACCTCCCTTACCTTGAAGTAGGTCTTTGGTAATAGTGTTCATGTTTTTTGTTTGATCCTTTTGCCTTCTTTTGTTTGTGGTTTGTCGCTTGCAATCCTTGTGAGAGCGTCTGGCTTTCTGCTCTCTTTTCCTGATTGGTATTCAATTTTGAAGTTGTATTTACTGAGAGGATCCATCCATCTTATCTGGCGGTCATTCAATTTTTTCGTGGTCATGAACGCGACAAGATTGTTGCGGTCGGTTAGAACTAGGACCGGATGGTCGTTGTTCCGAATGTATCTTCTCTA
The DNA here is from genome assembly GCF_000151645.1 of Tuber melanosporum. Classification (NCBI taxonomy): domain Eukaryota; kingdom Fungi; phylum Ascomycota; class Pezizomycetes; order Pezizales; family Tuberaceae; genus Tuber; species Tuber melanosporum. The sequence goes on from NW_003299074.1 coordinate 277,783, forward strand.
TTCATTTAATGCTTGAACTATTGCTAATAGTTCGTTATTTGTAACGTCGTAGCTGCACTCTGCGGGGGTCATTCTCTTGGATTGGTAAGACACTAGACTCCATTTTCCATCTTCACATTGTTGCGATAGTATGCCTGAACATACATACTTTGAGGCACCTGTTTGATTCATTGTTCTTCAGTTTGAGTCAAAGTGTACCAGTATTATTGCTGATGTCAGATGTGTCCAGATGGTATCGTATACTTTTTGTTCTGTTTCTCCCTATTCCCATTTCTTGTCTTTCTTGGTCAGGTTATAGAGTAGTTTTGCAAGCCTGCTAAACCCCCCTATGAACCTTCGATAAAAGTTGCAGAATCCCATAAAGCATTGAACATCCATTTTGTTGTTTGGTTTGAACCAATCCCATATTGCTGTTGTTTTGACTGGGTTGACCTTGACCCTACTCCGATTGATGATAAATCCGAGGTATTCAGTTTCTTCTTTATAGAATTTGCATTTCGTTGGATTGATCTTTATACCTGATCCTTGTATTGCAGCCATGATATTGCTGACATCCTTCTGATGTTGTTGCATGTTTCCCAAGTAGATGAGTACATCGTCCAAGTATATGATGTAACATATGTTAAGGTATTTGTTAGGTACCATATTAATCCATCTTTTAAATGAAGCGGGTATATTGGTTAGCCCTAAAGGCATAACCAAGTATTCAAACATTCCCTATCTTGAGGTGAATATTATCTTCCATTTGTCTGCTACTTTGATGTGTATATCATAGTATGAGTCCTTGATGTCAAGCTTAGTGAAGTATTTTGCTGACTGTAGTCTATCCAGTGCTTCTCTAATTCAAGGTAGTAGATATCGATCTTTCTTGATAACCGAATTGAGGGCTCTGTAGTCTACACAGAGTCTTATCTTTCTATCTTTCTTTTTGACGAATAGTATTGGAGATCCTCCTGATACGAAGGAGTATCTGATTCATCCTCACTTTAGGTTTTACTCGATATACCTTCTAAGTTCTTTGAGCTCCGCTTCTCCTAGTGGGTATAACTTCTTATAGGGAATCTCTTTTGGTTTTCACGTTTTCTCGTCTTTGTCCAGCTGAATCTCGTGGTCGATTCCTGGTCTTCAGGGTGGTAGCTCCTGTAATGATCCCTCCTTGGATAGTTAGTTCTTGGCAACAGGGAACTATACTTCTCTTCTTCTGTTACTTTCTTTAGTCTTATGATAGCGCTAGGCCTCTGCCCGCGTTCCCAATAGTACAAGACCTTTGTCTTCTATCGGTCATGCCTATCATAAGCATTCTCTAACTCTTCTTCATGAAGAGCTTTGCTTGGCATAACGATAACGTTGCAAATAAAGATAAAGATGGTAAAGGTGTTTTATATTCATTAAAGTAATAAGTAGGAAAAGTACTTAGAAGTCAATCTAATGTTATTTAAACTCGTACGGCCAACACTGGTATACAACGAGCCTCCACTGGCACAGGAATACCGCTAACCAGTATACCACTAATCCTAAGCTAACTAAGTCTATGGCCCCGCACCTGCCATCCCCGAGTCATGCCCGCACTGCAACTAATTACAAGACCATCAAACAACCTAGTGCCCGCCCCAGTCCAAGTCCGTAGCCCCTCTAGTATAAGGCCAACCAGCACTAAGGGTAGCCAAAGTCGAGCAAAAGACCGACCTGACCAGGTTCCTCATCCAATAATCATAAAATCACTACCACCTGGTCTAAATACCATCCTACAATACCTCCACCACAGTAGAAAACCAAACAAAACACACAAACTAAACATACTGACGACACAATGGCAGGAAGGAGGCAACCAACATGTCAACCTCTCACACCTGCATGCCAGGCCGTCAACCCTATGATCCCACTTTACCGGTTGCCTCCAAGGAGTGTACCAGTAAGGAGGACTGGTACCCGCTGCCTGTCCCCCAAACAAAACACTTTAAACAAAGGAAATACATAGAGGTAGTAACAGACCAAAAAAGGTCAGTGGGGCCTATCTCGCACCCGTGGTACCATGCCTCCTCCTGCCAACCCCATAGCCAAACCAAAGAAACCAAACAAACTACACAAATTCCAGCACGCAAGACCCAAACAAGTCCAACCAGGTGGTCACAACCCACTGTCCGCACAGGTGGCCATCAGCTAGCTGCTCAATCAGGGAGCTTTACAGCACTCAGCAGCTGCACCCAACAGCCTAAGCCAGACTGGAAACACTTAATTAGACCTCGCCTAACCTGACGCAGGCCCGACCGGTGCTCGCAGTTGCCTCTCCCCCCCCAATCAGCCCCCGCCAAGTCCCACACACCAGATGCCACCGAGCCCATCCTGCTCTCCCAGCTCCTCAGACAGATCAGCCATCCGATAGCCAAAGGACAGCATATACCTAGCTTCATCAAGCAGCCACTGGTCTTGGCCGCTCAACAGAGCCCCAACCCTCAGTACCTTGTAGCATAGGGGGCCTACCAGCCTCAACCAGGAGCGACAAAGGAGGCAGCACCAACACTCAAAGGCATTGACACAAGCCACACCAGCCAACCCAGTTGAACCGCAATCCAACCAAGCTGGGAAAAAGTCGGCAGAACCAGCCGAAGCCAGCCCTACAGGTCCAGCAATAAGCACAGGCCGAGCAACGGGCAAGAGGCACTCCCAACTAACACGACATGAAGGGGGAGGGTGAATGAACAGGAGCAGACAAACAGAAGGTAGGCCCCACTTGCAATGGGTGAAGCCGCCAACCACAATCCACAACTGAACCACTCAATCACATGGACAACACGAGTGTCTGGCAGCCAATCGTCCCACACCACCCTAGGCAGCAACAATAACTGCACTAGGGGGTAAGAGTTTTCAGGATCAAAGTCATCCCCACCGAGGTGAGGAGGAAACACCTGACTGAACCACCTTAAATGCCACAAGGACAAAAATTCCAAGGGAATGGTGATAAACAACATTGTAGGATTCTGACTGTAGAAATATAATGTAATAAGGAGGGGCTGGACAGGTACTGCCCTGCTACCTGAAGAGCGATGCGGCCGGTATGACGGGTTAAGGACACGGGACAGTCATCAAGCGAACCCATGGGCATTTTGTATCGTGAAAACTACGGACTCCATTAAAACCTAACAAGAACATGAGCTGGCTCAGACAACGACATGGGTAATCCCCCTAAACACAAAATTTAATCCCAGCAAAAGAACGCGAAACCTGTGAGTAGGCGATAGAGAGGAAGCCGAAGACATTTTACCGAAAGAGGCTCATAAGCAATCATGATGAATAGCTCAAAGTGCCAGTATTGTGAGATAACTAGCATACGATGAAATGAGAAGCAAACAAGTAATCTGCTATGCAACATATAACAAACCTTAACACCAAGAACTCCAGGAACTACTGAGCGATCTCAGATATCTCCCCAAGAATCTGAGGCATCAGAGCCAATCATGGGTGAGAAGGAATCGCTCGGGGTGAAGCGATGGCAAGGATGAGGAAAAGGACTTAGAACAAAGTGTGAAGAACCTATCCTCCTCGGCCATATCGGCCTCCTTATATAGTGTTCTTCCTGCTCATAGTCATGTGACTCAAAGTGGTCACATGTGCAAAACCAGATGATAACAAACCAATCATGTGACCAAAATGGTCACATACTCAAAACCCATGACCTCGTAGTAAGGTTATTTGCAAAAACTCATAAACCAATCATAATGCAATAAACAAATCATATGACTCAACTGAGTCACATGCGTGAAACCCATGACCTCATAACGAGGTCATGTGCGAAACATAAATCATATGCACAAGGCATACCTGCAAGGCATACTCACAAGGTATACTAGCCAAGCATACGTCTCATGACTTATAATCGAGTCATGTGCGAAATATAACAAATCATAACATAATAAGTCATATGACCTAAATGAGTCATATGCATGAAACCATAACATACTTATGACTCATAATCATGAGTTATGTGAAAATCTTTTCCGTGCTAAGCCACATTTGTGATAGCCCCTTAGCTTCCTCTTCTTGGAATAGATTCGTGAATTGATGATATTCCTTTGGATTCAATTCTTTCAATCCCTTTTTGCTTTGGTATTTCTTGTCTTAGATTGCTAGTTCCGTGCTGATGTTGATTTTTACTAGGACCTCTTTTTCGTCTTCGTATATCCATTTAAGAATTGTTGTTGTATCTCCTCCTCGATATTACCGTCCAAAGGATTGTGATGTAATCTCCTTGATCTCCATTCTTTTTGTTGTATCTGGCTACTTTTGGTCTGTGCTTCCAAATCCCTTGTCTCCCCTTGTAGTTTCTTCCATTTGATCTACTTCATGTAGATCCTCTTTGTTGATTTTTCGATAATCAACTGTGCGATTCGATTTCCTTTCTGGACTTCATAGTCCTCTGGAGCCAGGTTGGCCAAGACCACTTTGATTTCACCTCCATGGCCAGCATCGATCACCCCCACCATGGTCATGAGTCGATGTTTAACTGCTAGACCACTTCAGGGTACTATCTGTCCATAGGTGCCTTCTGATAGTCCGATGGCTATTCCTGTTGCTATCGTTACCTACCCATTGGCAGGTATCTTGGTTTCTTTGTTAGTATACAGGTCTTGTCCTGCTATCCCTTTAGAACCCTTGGTAGGTACTTTTGTATCCAGACTCTCTTATCTTGTCACATCTTGGCGAACTTTGCATGCAAAGTTTCTTCTTCTGCTTCTCGTATCGGTGTCGTGTATACTACCGGTAAACTGTTGAGACATCGTGTTGCACAATATTCGCTGATGAAGGTCATCTTGTTCTCGTTCCAATCAACTGTCGGGTTATGTTTTTGTAACCATGGCATCCCTAGGACTATCTCATAGTTCTTGAGAGCAGCTACCTGAAAAGTTGCTGTTTCCCTATGACTGTCAATATCCATAGGTACTGTCACCCTATGGGTTATAGGACACATTGCACTTGGCTTTCAATCTGCTAGGTAGACTTGTCTTCCTTTCTTTACTTTTTTGGTGTGGAGTTCTTTTTTGTCACAAATTTCTTTGTCGATGAAATCTTCAGTCACTCCCAAGTCGAGTATTGCATCTGTTGTTGTTTCTTCATGCTTTTCATTGTGTATTTTCGTCTTGATCATTACATCATCTCCATCTTCTTCTCCCCTTTGCGTGTGTAGTGCTGTGTAGTAGTTTGCCAACTTGATGGGTTTTCCTGGTCCACATCTTGGGTCTCCCAGACCACCATTTACTGGGGACCCTCATCTTTTTCCACCGATACATCCTCGGTCATCATCTCACGGATATTGGTTTTCTTTTAGAATTGGAAACAATTGTTTCCAGCTGCCTTAGTTTCTTGGTATCCATTGTCTGGTCAGCTTTAGCATTCTCTTATCCGATGTCCTACCTTCCCGCATCTCAGGCAGAGTTTGTTATTCATCCTCCTAGCATATTCTTCCTTAGATAGGTTCAAGGCTAGTTGTCACGAACATGGCTTGGCATGGAAAAGGTTTTCACATGACACATGGTTATGAGTCACAGGTATGTTATTGTTTTACGCATATGACCCATTCGGGTTATACGATTTATTATGTGTGGGATTTGTGATGCTTTCGCACATGGCTCAAGTATGAGTCATGGGACGTGCGCCTGGCAAGTATACCTTGTGAGTGTGCCTTGCGGGTAAGCCTTGCGCATATGATTTATGTTTTGCACATGACCTCGTTATGAGGTCATGGGTTTCACACATATGACTTGTTTATTGTGTTATGATTGGTTTATGAGTTTTGCACATAACCTCGTTACGTGGTCATGGGTTTTGAGCATGTGATCACTTTGGTCACATGACTAGTTTGTTATGATTTGGTTTTGCACATGTGACCACTTTAGGTCACATGACTAGGGGCGGGAAGAACACTATATAAAGAGGCTGAGGCAGCCGAGGAAGATAGGTTCTTCACGCTTTGTTATAAGTACTTTTCCTACTTATTACTTTAACGAATATAAAACATCTTTACGATCTTTATCTTTATTGCACCATTATTGTTATGCCAAGAAAAGTCCTTCATGAAAACGAGTTAGAGAAAGCTTACGATAGGCGTTCCCGATAGAAGACAAAGGTCTTGTACTATCGGTAACATAGGCAGAGGCCTAGAGCTATCATAAGACAAAGAAAGAAGAAGACAGAAAGAGAAGTATCGTTCCCCATCGCCAAGAACTAACTATCCAGAGAGGGATCATTACACTAGTTCTGATCTTAGTCTGTCCAATTCCATTAGTTTTCTGTGTGGTAACGTTCTGCTCTCACCTCACATTGCTTGTAGTCGGAAGGTTCCATCTGTATTCCTGGACGACCTGACTATCCTATGCGCTATGGTATTTTCTGAATTGTTCCGTACCATGTTTAGTTTGCTTTCCTTGTCTATTGCCCATCTTGCAAATCATTCCAAAGTTGTATAGCGTAAGTCTGAGATTCCCGATGCTTCTCGTATTCTTTGATTACAGTTTCTTAGCAGGATGATCTAGAGAGTAGCATCGTCGAATTCTGCTTCGTATTCCAATGGTCGACATTTGTTCCAGTATTCTGGAAATGTCTGCTTTCCTTGTTGGAGTTTCTCCAACTTTCGTCTTGCGGTTTCTTTGGCATTGGGATCGCCAAATTGTTCAAATAGGACCGACTTGAATTCTGCATAGGTGACCCAGTCCCTTTGTTTCCTTCCATCTTGGAATGGCATAATCTATTGCCCAGCGAGTCCTCTTAACAGAGATTCCACAAAGAGAATCTTGCTCAAGTCATGATGTTCTCCATCTCTTTCAACGGAGAAATATCCTTCGCATTGTACTAAGAATATTCGTGACCTATCTTTAGCTCACTCATATATGTCAGGTTCTTTTGCTTTTAGTCTTTGAATATTTCCTTGTCCTGTATTTCGTGTTGCTGCGAGAAATGTCTGAAACTAGTTTTCAGTCATTCTGAGTATGTTGATGCCTGGCGCTGGAGCAGCTGGGGCTGGTGGCCCAAGTACTGCTAATCCCGACATATATCTTCCTGGTCGTAGAGTTCCTATTGACAAGCTATCAGCAGGTGATCCGTTCTCTGTGATTACTTGACTTGCTGCTCTCAAGCGCTCTACTGAAACGTGATCTAGGGCGTCGCTAAATCCCCCTAAGTTAAGGTTTTGATCATCGATGTCAATATCTCCTTCCATGTCTGGGTTGAAGGAAGCCGTCTTGTATCATTTGGCGTCACTCTAGGTGACGCTTTGAAATGTAATAATTCCTCCTTGGATGGTTTGTTTTTGGCGAAGGGAAACGATACTTCTCTTCTTCTTCTGTTTCTTTCCTTAGTCTTACAATAGCACTAGGCCTCTGCCTACCTTATCGATAGTCCAAGACCTTTGTCTTCTATCGAGAACACCTATCGTAAGCTTTCTCTAACTCTTCTTTGTGAAGAGCTTTCCTCGGCGTAACTATAAATGTTGCAAATAAAGATAAAGATCGTAAAGGGATTTTATATTCATTAAGGTAATAAGTAGGAAAAGTACTTAGAATTCAATCTAATTTTATTTAAACTCGTACCGCCAACACTGGCATACGACGAGCCCCAGGGCCGGGCCCCCAGGTTGTCGCATCCCTGATACCACTAACTAAGAACTAACTAAACCTCCAATCCCGTACCTCAAACATGCCCGCGCCATGCCCTAACACGAATACTAAATACAAAGCTATCAACAGTAAAGAAAAATCCTCCGCAGCCCAGCCTACCCGCCAGCCAAGTTACTCGTCCAAAATATAAAAGTTCCACTACCGCAACCTGAATGTGATCCTGCAAAAACCTCCTCCACAATAGAAACCCACCCAAGCATCCCCACTCAATGATCCCAGGACACCCCATGACCACCCCGGCACCAGTCCCCATTCCCAAACAAAAGAAACACCCAACTCCCAAGCGCGTAGACCCAAGGGAAAGCCAACTTACAGGGCGAAAGGCTCTCTAGCCAAGTGGGTACGAACTATCGTAGAGAATCAGGAGGGTATCGCACTGGCAGTGCAGCCCAAAAACCTCAACGGAAGCAGCTAGAACAAGATAGTCCCCAAGCGGTCGGCACTTGACCAAACAAGCCCAGGTATTCAACTCTTCCTCTAACTCCTCAGCTCACTCTGCAGGCGGCGAATCTGCCACAGACTCTCTAGTAGCCAGTTTGCAGTAGTGAAACAGCAAAGGTAATGACCCTTCTGAGTCGGGGACAAGTGGCACAGGTGAGGTCTGGTCTTGTTTGACCCAGCACTTCTTGTTTTTCTTCCTCTTCCCACACCCAGGTGCAGGTCTAGTAACAGGAGTGAATGGGCCACCATCATCACCACCCACTGCCACAGGAGGGACGCCACTAGAGGCATTACCCTGACCAGTCACAGGCTCAGCCCCAGAGGACTCTGGCACCTGCCCCCCTAAAGGGGGTAATACCACCACAGCTGGTGTCACCATACCAGGATCCACCCTACCCAAACCAGGAGCAAGCACCTCAACCGGCCCCAACGAATCAGGAACAGGTCCACCCACACTACCAACTACAACCTAAGCTGCAGAAGGGGCCGTGATAACCGGCGGCACACCATTCCGCCGCAGGAGCTCCTCTGCTGGACCCTGAGAATTCTCAGGGTCTACCCCACCCCCACCAACTAAGACCACTGTAGTCACCGAAGCCACCGAGGGGACAGGTGAAGAGAGGATAACTGTGGAAACTTCAGCCGCCAACATCGTGAGATAACCATGATTAATAGCATGTTCATTCTTGAGGGCAGCCAACAAGGTAGATATACTTTCCCAGCGTGATGAAATCGCCGAGAAAGGATGGAGATGTGATGCCGAAGGCGAGAGACTTCGGCCTCTAGGGCAAAGTTCTTCTCGACAGCACGAGACAGAACCACCAACGAACGTAAAGCGGACGTGGCAGAGGAGACGGAGGCTCGCTTAGCCATTGCGACTGTAAGGAGGCGACTATAGTGAACAACTGAAAGGATAGGTAGAAGGAAGAAAAGACTTCCAGCAAACGTAGGAGGAAGTATAACAATGAAGCCCACGAAAGATGTTCGAAGTTAAAGACTTGAAGCCTATCATGAGATAGAAATCAAGGACTCTGATTGGATCGACACCGAACCTTCACTACCGACACAGGGTGAAAGAAGTAGGAAAAGTACTTAGAACAAAGCATGAAGAACCTATCCTCCTCAACTGTATCGGCCTCCTTATATAGTATTCTTCCCACTCATAGTCATGTGATCCAAAGTGGTCACATGTGCAAAACCAAATCATAACAAACTAGTCATGTGACCAAAGTCAAAACCCATGACCTCATAGTAAGGTCATGTGCTAAAACTCATAAACCAATCATAATGCAATAAACAAGTCATATAACTCGACTGAGTAATATGTGTGAAACCTTTTCTTTTTTTTTTTTCTTTTTTTTTTATAATCATGTATTCATTGTTTAGGTACAAGAACTCGCATGCAGCGGTAGCTATGGCATAAACAAAACCTTAATCCCAAAGCCAACAAAACAAAGGAAACTAAACTATTGCCTCCAATAAGCGCGAACAACCCATATCGCAAGGCACATAAACAGCTAACTATAATGGGAAACATTCAAACTAAACATAAAGAAATCCTACAAGCAAGGAAACTAAAGGAGTATTTTTCCACCAAACGACTTAGTCCGAGGGCGAGGAAACAAGTGAGGGAATGGGGCTCTCGACTAGTTGAGCACCGGAGGAGTGGTATATAATTGCAGGCATGTCCGGGGGAAAGCCAACCGAGGTGGTGGCTATGTAGGTGGATAGGCCGTGAAGCAGTTCAGGCGATGTCCAGATAGGTTCCCCTTCATCAATGTACTCGACTCCCGGGAGGTGAGTCTCTCTGGCTCTTTTATGTGATGGGCATTCGAGAATGAAGTGGTGGAAGGATTCGGGTTCCTCCTCACAGTAGGGACACGTGTCGAGGGCGTCCGGGTCTCTCCATGATCAGTGGCTGGCCAGGTAGCTCTTTCCTGACCTCATCTGATGGATCCTGCCCACTATAAATTTCTCCAATCCCATGAAGGGGTGAGGCGACAGAGTGGGCGAGTAGATGTATCTGGGGGGGGGTGGGTATTGTTTGATCCCAGCATTTAGGAGGAACTGATGACATCCTTTCTCAAGGGTTGAAAAGGGAGGATTGTCAGGTGCCGTAGGGGACAAGGGCTCAGGGAGGAGGGCATGTGACGCTAGTGGGATCCTAGCAAGATGACCAACAAGCTTACCCACATGGTGGGCTATTGCGTCAAGTGGGAGATGCCTCCTTACCGGCGGGGATGGCGCGGGGGTTTTCCAACTCAGGGGCCTATAGCCCAGTGAGATCCCTACTGTCAAGGCGCGGTGGTCCTCTGGGGAGCAGTAGCAAGAGGTTGTAGGGAAGGAGCAGTGCAGCCGAGCAGTTGCCTGGTTTCTTTCCGGGGGGAGGCACACCATCCTCAGCGCTGCCAGGTGCTGTCGGTGTTCAATAGGCCTTGTATCGGGGGGAGGGCCGACTCGCAGGGGAGGATACCAGTGGGGGTTTCAGAGAAACAGTTGGTGACCCAGCGTTGAACCTGTCTCCAAAAGACAGCAAGCCTGTCGGTCATTATTGCAGAGGGTGAGAAGAGATCTGCTCCGAAAAGGAGTATGGGTGCGAGGAGGGATGACGCTAGCCTATGGCAGAGGAAGGGCGCTAGCCCCTTCCCTGGGCCCGATAGCTTCTTAAGCATGGAGAAGGCACCCTGGGCAAGTGCTAAACGTTTCGAGAAGTGAGTGCTATTTGCCTACCAGAGAGAACAAGAGGCCGGCTCAAACCAGTGGCCGAGCCAACGGACCACCCCGGAGGGGCAGAACAGGAGGCCATCAATGACTATTGGGAGAGTGGATGTGAGGTCCCTTTGTCTGGGCGTCCTCCAGTACATGAGTTCAGTTTTGGGTACGGAGAAGGAGACCTAAAGATGCCTGCCCCTTTGAGTCAACATTTTGACCAGGTGTTGGAGGCGTTGCATATTCCTCCCATAGGAGTTGGAGGCAATAGTTACCACGAAGTTGTCCACATAAGATAGGATTAACCCACGCGGTACCGGAAAGTGGAGGGACAAGACATAGATGACAAACAGAAGAGATGAAATGGGTGAGCCTTGCGGAGTGCCAACCTGAACTGGTTTGAAGACTCTGGGCGATCCCTGAAAAACGAGACGGCATTGCCTTCCTGTCAAGAAGGACCTAACCCAGGAGCAGAGGTATGGAGGTATGCCCTTTGAGCGCAGCATATGAAAGAGGTCATTAGGAGAGACATTATCAAAGCCTCCCTTGATATCAAGGAACAAGGTAGACGTAACCAGCAGGGGCCTTTGCAGAGTTTGAACTTCGTGAACCAGAGTCGCACAGGCATCGAAAGTGCTGAGCCCTGGAAGGGAGCCGCATTGATGTAGGTGTAGCAGACCTAACGACCTAGCCAATGGTGAGAGGCGATTTGCTATTATCCTCTCCAGGATCTTGGAGACTGTTTGAAGGAGGACAATTATTCTGAAGGAAGCAGGTATGTCATAAGAGGGTTTGCCTGGTTTGTCTAGGACCACTCCGTTCGCCATCTTGAGCGACGCTGAGTGGAATCCGAAACAGACTAGCGGAGAGAGTAGCTTAACAAGCAGGGAGGGATGGGCTATATTAACCTTCTTCCAGACTGAGTATGTGAAAAAGTCGGGACCGGGTGCCGAGGAGGAAGAGGACTTTTCGAGTGCCGGAGCTATCTCTTCCGCCAGTAGGGGGGGTGCATCTTTGAAGGCCCTGAGAATAGGCGGGCAGAACGCTGGGGGCCTAGGAGGGAAAAAGTGAGAAAGTAGGGCGTCATTCAGTTCCATGGGTGACGTTGCTTGTGGGAGGGATGGGAACCGCTCTGGGGGTTTTCCGAAGGCGAATCTCTTGGCTGTCCATACGTTTTGGGGGGTAGCACTCTCAAGGAAGCGTGACCAGTGCTCTTTCTTAGCCTTCTTGATAGCCTTAAAATAGGCATTTTTGGCCAAGCGAGTAGAGGCTCGAGTGTTATCGGAAGGGGATGTACGTGCTTCTCGGGTATGGGAATGGTGGACTTTCCTCAACTCAGACAAGGTATTGGACTACCAAGGTTTTGACCTTATTGAGGGTTTTTTCATTGGCGTATGTCTGGCGAGGACTAAGCGTATCCTGCCAAGGTTGATGTCGAGCCACGTGCTAAGTGCCTGCTGAGTTGAAAGGGGTGGAGGTGGCGTAATCGTGAGGGAGCCAAGGTCCTCCATGACCTTGGTCCAGTCGGTAGCCTTCCAGTGCAGCGTGAGCTGGGGGGGAGGACATATGCGTGAAACCCATGACCTCATAACGAGGTCATATGCAAAACATAAATCATATGTGCAAGGCATACTCACAAGGTACACTCGCAAGGCATACTCGCCAGGTGCATGTCTCATAACTCATAATCGAGTCATGTGCGAAACATAACAAATCATAATATTATAAGTCATATGACCCAAATGAGTCATATGCATGAAACAATAACATACCTATGACTCATAATCATGAGTCATGTGAAAACCTTTTTCATGCCAAGCCACGTTCATGACAGTTGGGCTGTTTATTGAAGACAAGACTACTTTTATCAGTCTTGTAAATATCTTCAGAACTAAATCTTGAGAGCTATTCTGCTAAAGAGGTACAATCACTAGGAATCTCTCCATAATCAACCTCTCCAGAGTGTTGATGCCAAATAAGTCTTCCCATCTGAAACTGTGATTTAAACTGGTAAAGCCAGCCTGAAGAAACATCAAAGTACTCATAGTTCTCACCTACTCCTCACTCAGCAAGCTACTCTATTATCACCTTCAATTGAGTATGAATAATTTCATTTGTTACTAATACTAAAGAAATTTCTGCTACATCAATCGAAATTGATAATAGGTACTCTAGGATTGCAAAACAAGAAGCACAATTATTTTGCTTGTTGGCGCTGAGACCTACTAATGTTATTTACTATCCTTAACAAACTTCACAACTATAAGAAACTGTGCTCGGGAGAGATGAAATACTAAAGCAAACTTGACTATCAAATAATCATATAGCAGAGAGTAAATCTCACCAGTTGGAGGGCCCTCAGCAACATTTTTTTCCCAATTCTTTAAGTGATCAGAGAGACTTTGGATTGCCATATATCCTCCATCTGGTCAACAGAAACATTCTTCTAGTCCAGCGAAGCTGGAAAGCTTCAATTTCAAATACTTTGGTGTAGACAACAGAGTTCATATTTCTGCAGCGGGGTTAAATTGAGCTTCTGTGGTGTTTTCCACTTTTTACTGCTGTACCCAAGCTTTGCCGGAGGCATCTGGTAGGCTCTGAGCTGAGTTGATTGTTTATTGTAAAATGCTTTTTCTCGAGTTGAGCATTTGTGATAAAATCCCTTCTCTTTGAGTTCAGTATTGTAAGGTTTTTTTAAATTCTCCTCTTCAACTCAGCTCTCTAGATATTTATTTTCAAATCTGCCCTCATTTAAACCTTTTATGGAATAGTTTAAAGACATGTTAACACAATTCTCACTCACTTTTCATCTTTTTCACGGACCATTTTCATCCATGATTTCACTCTCTCGGATGTTTCATTGTTCAGGAGTTGGCCCTCCGGGACAACGGGGTGCGACTGTACGATACTACCGGTACAGTACCCGTACAAGTAAATTTACCAACCCCACAAGTTGCCCGCACCCCGTCAGCGCTCCAATCCCAAAAGCCACATCCACCGCAACGCTATGATACCACCACCACCACCAAAGCCATCATAACCCCCCATCTCCCCCAATCATGTCCTGGAAAACCCCCTTCCTAATATCCCTCCAGTCCCGCGACATCCGCGAAAAATCCCACGACAATTTCATCAGTGCCTACACCCGCCTGGCGAACCGAACTTCCAACCCCACCACTACCTCCGATACCTCCGACCCGACCAATCCCCCACCCCCGGACCAGCAACTGATAACCGACCTCCTTGCAGCGCAGACTTCAAAAGGGCTATTGCAATCACAACTTGCCGCCGCCCAAGCTGAGGTCGTGTCGTTGCAGGCGCAGATTAAAGCCCTCGAGAAAGTGGCCAGGGAGAAGGAAAGGTTGGAAAGAAAGAACGTGGATCTAGAGAGTGAGGGGCGAGATAAGAGCCGGGTTATACAGGTTTTCTTCCCCCTTGTTTTGGCCACGATGTTTTGGTGTGGGGAATGGGAGTGGGCTGATTGTACCTGTGATGGACAGAATTTACAAGACGAGATGTTGACATTGACCATGGAATTAAATGTCCTGGCGGATAAAGAGCAAGCTACAAGAAAGGAGAACGAAGATCTGGTACAGCGGTGGATGGACTTTGCGGAGACCCGGGCGGAGGTTATGAATCGTGCTTCTAATTGGGAATAACAATCACGATCAACCTTACTGCATAACCTTTTACACACTAACAGCATCCCCATTCATTCCCTCATTCTGTCATTCCCGCCTTCACAGCGACTAAATTGTTGTACAGTATAAAGGCTATTGGCAGATAACGGGCTCGTAAGGGGAGAAGGGAATAATTTGGGTATATTAGCACATCCATTCATATAGGGAATACATTAAAACAACTAAGTTCAACTATCGCCTTCTGCGATCAGAACGATCGGAGGCCAAAAACTCCCGAAGCATACTCCCGTCTACCGTCTGGACGTAATACTTTCCACCGGTATCGGTCCAACTAACCGAGCCCGAAAAGTACTCCTTCTCCTCCACCCTTAGCCGACTGACCGGGTTTTCCGCATTGCGCGTCGTGATAACGTGGTTTATTGGAACGAACGGCTTTAACGATAGGATTCGAGCACCTTCCTTGAGGTCCAGGAAGAGGTTCAAGAGCCGCTGGTTGAGCTCAGAGTCGAATACGTAGTTGTTTACCAGCACTACGTCCGCTCTTTTGAGTGCTTCAGCTATCCGCGCGCTTTCCAAAAAATCGCCCTTCTCCAGTCTGAATTTGCCCGGGTTGATCCCCCACATGCGACACCGTGCCGCAAATTCCACCTTTTGCCTATCGGCCAGTCTCGTTGCATTCTTCATGATTTCGCACCCATATGCTTCGCATCCCGTTTCAAGTGCCGCATGTAGTACAACATTCCCTGTCCCACTACCAAGGTCGACAAACACCTTGCCAAGTCCGAGACCCGATTCCCTAAACAGCTTGGTGGTGAAGTTAGGCAGAAGTTCGCCGTAAACATTGCTAGTGAAAGCTTCGTAGTCTTTTAGCGACTCGACTTCGGGCGCGACAGTCCGAGCATACGCTTGTGACAGAATATGCTCTACAAGAGGGAACGGGAGAGACTTCATCCTGGCGATATTGGCCTTTATGGTGCCATCTCGACGGTATTTCGCTATTAGGTTGTTGTATTTATTAAGGTTCTCGAGAAAGTCTTGGGCTTTTTCGTTGCGAATTGCCTTACGCATGTTGTAAACTATTCCGCCAGAGCTTCCCGACAGAGTGCCCGTGAGTAGTTTGTCAGATTCCGGAGGTGTCAGTAGGTAAGTCGCCACATGCTCCGCTGTGCTAAGAATATCCAGATCGGGTGAAAACTCATCAGGTTCCGCAAGGCGAACAAGTTCGTACCTAAAAGCCGTCAGCCTCGGATTTATACTATCTAGATCTGAAGTTGATATACCTCTCTGGATATGTCACTCCTGGGTATTGAAGCTTAACAGATAATAGCTTCTGGTCCGTTTTCCGGAAAACTAAACACCGCCATTAGTGACAAACCAAGAAAACGCTGTGATTTCCAACTCATACTCCGCGATGGACCCTTCCCTCCTTCTCTAATTCCCATATTTGCAATCATCTCTGCGTGGACAAAATGGCCCTCCTCAGGCTTCCGAGTGGGCGAAGCTTTACGAAAGCTAGCCGGGTTCACCAGCTTCCTCCCGTTACCAACCACAGTATCCTCTTCAGATTTTGTCCGTTTAACAGCTCTCCTTCCCCTCTCCTCATCACCACTCCCCCCCTCCTCCTCCTCCTCCTCGTCACCCGACTCCAAGCGCTGAGACAACGGCGACCTAGATGACGACACAGCTCTTCTGCCCCCCGGCGAGGCCGTCGATTCTGGACTTGGCGGCTTCAACAAATCCGACGACGAGCAAGTCCTCTTAACCGACTTCTCCCCATCCACATGTTTTCTCTTGAGAGAAACGGCCGACGAAGCCCTGCTTCGGGGCCGGGAATCCGGAACCTCCAAAGTTGATCTTCCAGTTTTACTATCCTCCCGAGACTTCTTCTTGGTGATACTGCTGACGGGGCTGGGGCGGTCTGACAGTGGTTTGGGAGCTCGGACGGTTTTGACGACATACTTTTCCTGAGCGATGGGTTTTACGCCTGGCAAGCTGAACTGGGAGAAGAAACTCATCGTGTCAAGATCCCCAACCCACACCGCTTAATAAGAGCAGAACAATAATGAAGACGTTGCTCGGGCAGCCGTGCCCTATTAGTAGACCCAAGGTGGCGGAAGACCCAAACCTAACCCAACCCCAGACTCAGATCAAACCTCCAACACAAAACGTTACCCCCAAGCCTCGAAGAAAAAACGTTGATGAGGAGCTAGATGTCGACGTGGGGGGTTTTGCTATAAACGGTTCAGAGCCACTAGGGTGTTCTCGAAGGGGATTCTCTTTCGATCAAGGAAATACCGGTATTATCCCAAAGAGCGAAGATGAAGAATAAAAAGGGATGAGATGAGGATGATTACAACGGTTTTTTTTCTTCTCTCCCGTCCCCGGCAAATAGTAGGAACACTGTACTGTACGACACAAACAGGCAGCAGTCAAAGAAAGAAGTGTTTGTTTCAGGTTGATTTGAGCTAAAATAAAATGAAAAGCGAAGTTTGACAAAAAAAAAAAAAATAAGAGAAAGGAGGGGGAGGGGATCGCAGTTTAAGGATAAAAGAGATGGAAAGAAGAAAGAGGTAGAGACAGGGTGGAAGAAGGAATTGATGGAAGGCTCAGTAGAAGCTTGGTACGCAGATGGTTCTTCCTTTGGGTCTCTCTCTCCCGTTATTTTTCCCCTGCCATGGAAGCGGATGCAAGCTTTGTCGATGCCAACCGCGCGTGTCTGGCGCCGGGGTAAATTTTTCCCCCTCCCACTATTCCCTCCCAGTGGTCTGTCCCTCATCCAATCCCTTTAGCCTCCATCGAGGGGCGCGCGACCGATATAATAGCACAGCTGCACATCATCGGACAAAATTTACCCTGATACCGTGAAAAAAAAAATCAACAGTTAGGCATAAGCCAGACCCGACTGTGCCCAAACCCGAAGTTCCATACTGCTTCACGCTGGTGTCGAATGAGTAGGAAACAATACAATACCCCCCTAACAAGTGAGCCCCGGGCGTGCCGAGCACTCACCACCAACTGCGCCAAAACAGAAAAATTGTGCTCGACGACAACTTTGAACGAAATCATGCATCATTCAGAGCCCCAGTAGTGACAAGCTCAGGAACATGCTCACATGACTATTCGTAGGCATATGATACCAACCAATCTGTCTCTTGACGGGGGAAGGATGTGTCGGCAAAGCACTAATCAGGATTGCCCGTCATGGCAAAAGACCCTGTTCCCCCTCCTGTGTGCCTGCATCCCTGCCTCATACCCTAGGCCCTGGGCGATCAATCTCACACACGTGACTCACTTTGCCAATGATTGGTTTTGCAGCGTGATGAAGGTGGAAAGGTGTAGAAGTGCTCGTACATGGACCGGAAGCTTCTGGCGGCATTACAACCTAAATCAAGGGTCGTGCTACCGGTAATTGATCCATAAACCTCTTGGAATGTAGAATCTAGAACTCCAAAATAGTTGCCCTGCTACTCGAGTACAGTACTTACTCCTCCCGTCTAGTGGCGCTAATCATGTATCCTAGACCTTTCCATCGCTTGTAAAGCACTCGAGAATCGGTAGCTCATATTAAGGCTTTCCGTGCTAACCACGATTTTATAATCCTCACCGCCTAAGTCTCCCCAGCGGTAAGATAATGTGTCCGGTTGTTCATGTCTGCCAGACCACCAGACCACGTTTCCTCAAATGAAATCGACAGTGCTAGTTAGTCATTATCCCACAAGGACCTTCCTGATTCATTTCTTTCAACCCATTTCTACGACTCCCGCACCAACTTCGACACTCTCATCAGCCATTTGCAATCTATCTATTCTAATTTCCCACTAAGCACCCCACCCCATATGCCCTTTGGCAGTGGCAAGTTTAGGAAGTTTATTGGATATTGTTGTATCCTCTTCAAGGATGCGAAAAGAAGAGAAAACCGGATCGTGAACCAGGCATCGACCGCAGGATACAGTAGCCTCCGAGGACCTTTTGTACCAGATGGGCTGGGGAGAGAACAATTCAATTAGACAAAATCACGGATTACTTGTCTCAACCATGTTCGAATAGCTTGCTAGATCCCCTCACACATATGCGGACTCGCACTTTCATGCCTCCAACGAGAGCCTAACCACCTGAAATCCAAGACTCATCTCTACCCGAGATGGGATCAACCGGTAATACTCAGACTTCCTATCAATTATAATTTCGTGGTCGATTTATCGACGTCCATAGCCACTCCATATCCTGCTTTCGCTCCATATAGTCAATCTGCATCAGATCTTTCAGCATTGCCCCTCCGGGACAGAAGAGATACCAAAACTCAAAGATCTTCTCTCATACTCCTAAAATACCAGTTCCAACTAAAAAAGGTAAAATTATTCAACTAGTTCCTACGGAACTAGCAGGGGCAGGACTAGCCTCTACTCGCACCTGCAGGAAGTTTTTTTGGTTTGGCTAGGAGCACTGTACATGCACAGTTGTAGTTACAGTTAATTATAAGGTAATTTACTAGGATATCTAGTATCCACAGATCGCTAGCGTAAGGTAATAAACACTGACAATGAGCCCTACGGCTCAGGCTCGCAAAGCCTCTTGACTGTGGGCCTTTATTTCTGCCCCGGGGCCTCAGCTCGGTTTTCGGAAGCACAGATTAGTGTAAGATCGAATAAGTTTTGTTTGTTGTTTCTTGCTCTGTTAGCTATCTTGCTTGCATTCCAGTGCCTCCTTTCGCGTAATTGGCCTCTCTTACCGGCGGACAATATCATACCGGTTCTTCCATTTGGTAGTCGTGGGTGTTAGGTTATGGTATTGTAGATGGTAGGTGCCCACAGTTAGGCAGGCAGCCTAGGTAGAGCTCCTTGCGTTAGGCATTCAGTTTGTTACTACCACTGACGGTCAGCCAGTGAGAAAAAAGACAAAAGAGAGAGCAGCAATAGTTACCTTGTAAAGTCAACAAACTCCTCGCTCAAGACGGGGGCCCCTTTCACTAGGATCGCAAAGAACCAAGAGTTGAAAGAGTGGATGGGGAAGAGTGGATGGGAGAAATCAAATCGAGTACATAATCTTTAACATACCCTCGAGCATACTGCCCACAGAACCAGTGACCAGAGGAATATCACTCGTTGAGATCTTCGTACTTGCCTTTGGGTACGATATGTCAAACCTTCCAGATATCCCACAAGAAATAGCCATACCAGCGCATACCCGCGAAAAGACAATAATAATAATAATAATAATAATAATAATAATAATAATAATAATACTAACGGGAGAGCTTGCTCCATATGTCAACTTGATATGCAGGCTCCTTACTTCAATTCGCCGAATCTCCAGAAACCACAAGCCATTCACACTGCCACGTCTAGGAGGATACTAGGTCCGAGTACGCCAACATAGAGACAAATCCGAAAACAAAGATGAACCCCCCCTCTTCCCCGTCAACGCCACTGGCCTGGCCACTTATACCAGCAAGCATAGACCGGCCGCCGGCGTTCTCTGCGAGAGCACCACGACAGCGCAGACCCGAGATACCCCAATGTATGTAACCGGCTCCGTAAAAAGACAGGTTAGGCTCACCATTCAGTATATTTTTCAGGCGCCTGAATTCCGAGAATCCAACGATCTCCAGGTTCGTGTTTTACATGTATAGGCAGGGAAATCTTACGCGATGCATTCGAGCACAAACCCAGAGCTGGAAGATCCGGGAAGTCTAGATGTTTAATGGTTAAGAATAAACCCTTTCATGGGTCAAACCAAACACTAGGCTGATGGGATCAACTACTACTACCTACCTACCTACCTACAGCTAGAGAAACATCTAGGCCAAAATCCAGGACAAAGAAATCAGGCATTGGGCAACAGAGTAACACGGCAGGCAGGAACCAGTTCCGGGGGAATATATCAAGGAGAAAAAGATTCTTAATTTTGCCTAGATCACGCCCCTCCCCTTTTTATGCTCAGCGCAACACATGGGTAACTCTCCCCGTCGGAATCGTCCCGATTATACCTGAAGACGCCCGAATGGACCAGGAGAACCAACGCCGCCGAATAGTAAACTCCTCTAGCGAGTTATCGGCCGCACACAAAAAAATAAACGCTATGGAACAATCTGCAAGTATCATACCCAAAGACAAAAAGTCTACTGGTGCTGATGGAATCCTGGAAGTGGCGAGTGAGATATTATGACGAGGAATAGGAGTGGGCTCAGGGCTTCAGGGAAGACAAGACATGCAGGCATACCCGATGCACACGAATCCCATAATCTACCTTCCTCGGCATAACTCACGAGTATGCCAGATAGCTATGTGGCATATGAAGCTATCAAATCACCCCAATTCCCCAACACTAACCCAAACCGAAAAAACCAAGCTGGCGGCGCCAACCCAACGCGTGCTTGAGGCTCAAGCTCACGTGCCCGGAACCCAGATTTTGATTCCCGCGTTTCCAACCTATCAACACCCTAAAACTCCCACCAATACCAGTATACCCCTTGAACAGGGATAGCTACACGTAATGGTCCACAAAATACCCCCGAGTTACAACATTATCTCCGCCTACCGGTACACTCCTTCAAATCTCCAAATCTCCTAACCACACATTCGCTCGCCGATCTGTTCATTCCCGGTCGTTTATCATTCTATCCTTGCTAAGTCGGTCGAGTTTACAAGGAGCGAGAAGGGATATGTCAGTTAATTCACCCACGGTCACCTCCGAAGCCCTCCTGGCTGCAACCCTCTGTTTCAATCAAAAGTCCCCACCGCCGAAGCCCCCATCTAGCGCACTTACCGCCGCAACCAAGGCTACGCAAGTCAGGCCATCTATCAGGCCGAGCCTTGGGGGGAACGGACCGTTAATAGCTGTGGAACAAAGTGTCGCGAGGCGAAAACAGGAGAATACGGCTAGTCCCATGTCGCTCGACCCATCAATGGTCGCTGCAACGCTCGCAGCATCTCGGCATAGCGCTTCGCCGGGCAAGTCCTCAAGGGAGGTCATTTCTGTGGGGGCTCGGAGGAAACATTTTCAAGAGGAACCGTCGCAACCTCCTGACAGAGGTAGAGGAGGACTACATAAGATATCGCCGGAAAGGAGTCAGACGAATACCCCTGACGCCGCCGTTGATTCATCTCATATCGATGACATTTCTTCATTGAAGTCACTATTTGAGAAGGGCTCGAATGTGTCGAAGCCGGTTATACATGCCCCAAAACCAGTGCGAGGAATGGAGAGTCCTTCGTTGACGGCAGCAAAATTAGCTACACAGCTCTCCCCTTCTGCTTGCGCTTCTGCACAGAGCTCCAGGAGAGGTAGCCCTGTGCACAAGGTGCCCAATAGGGCCTCCCCTTCGAGAAGGGATGCTGCGGGGAAGCTTAGTTCCCCGGAAATTGTGCCAAAGCTATCACCTCCTCCGCCTTCACGTGGGTCTACAGTATCCCTTGTTTCTATGGAGAGCGATCAGCCTAGATCCTCAGTGGATAATGGCAATGCAAATGCGCTTTTGGCTGCTACATTAGCCTCAAGCCCTAAACCACCAGATAGACTGCGGCCCCCGCAACCGCCTCCACCACGAAGAAAGGAGACCAAGAAGGAACCCCGGGTAGTGGTTCGTGAAACTTCTCACGAGTCAGAGGATAGATCTCATGTCGACTCCGACTCCGACTCCGGTTCACGATATGGCACCGCTCGAACATCAATGAGTATCAAAGCCAGCAGAACCAATGCTTCCGCCATTTCCCTTCCACAATTGTTCACCCCCCCAGGGCCCCCGGCCCTCCCTCGACGTCCGTCAATCCCCCAACTAGAACCCGACTATCCGTCAGCCATGAAAGCAGCCCAAATATCACCAAGGGCTCACTCAGCATCCACTTCCCCATCCCGTCAATCACCTCCACGTCCAAGCCCTATCCCCCACCATCAGACCGGCGACTCTATCCTAGCAGCCTCCCTTGCCTCCTCCAGGGTCGTCTCCTCCTCCCCCCGAAAACCGCCTGCACCGCCCGCACCCCGTCGCCGCCGATCACTTCCTCCTCCACCAAAAAGTCTTCGCGAAACAATGCGCAAACCCAGAACACCACCCGAGGAGCCATCCCCTCACCGCAGAAACCCCCACCTCGTAAAGCACCCACACAAACACAGCGAAGGAGAGTGCAAACGCTGGCGACACTTTGTCACAGAGGCCGAACGGAAACGCTACGACGGTCTCTGGGCCGCCAACAAAGGTCTCCTGCTACCTACATCGGCACCTCCACCTCCCCCACCCCGTGGCAGAGCCACAGCCCGTAACTTCAATGATGAGCAGCACGAATGGAGCTCCGCTCCCACATATGCGGAGCCATTATCCGATTGCGTCCACTCGCTGATCGTGCGGGACATATGGCGGCGTGCTAGACTACCCGACGATCAGCTCGCTGAGATCTGGGAGCTCGTGGACCGGGAGGGAAACGCCAGGTTGAGTCGCGACGAGTTTATTGTCGGCACCTGGCTGGTGGATCAATGTCTCAAGGGTCGGAAACTGCCTGCTAGGGTGCAGGACGAGGTCTGGGAGAGCGTCAGGAGGTTGGGTGTAAAGTCTTCGGCTGGGAAGGAATGATCGATTGCGAGGAGTGGAGATGGGAGTGGAGGGAAGGGGAGGCGGGAGGAAGGAAGAAAGGAGCCGTGATACTGTACGTGGCACTAGTTGGCAAGACCTTGAGGTTAATCATTAATTGGCCCGAGGAGTTCTTTTCACCAAACAGTAGCCTTTCTTTCATGATTGAATAAACGAATAGATAAAAATAAATAATCAATCCGCATCTAGTGATCTAGGCCGTGGTGTTACTATTGTATCGGCAGTAGAACCCATGATAATAACAGTAAATTGCTCAGCTCTGAACCACCTGTTTTTGAGAAGCATCATCGGTATCGTACAAGAACCCCACAATCTGATGCCATCAAGGTACTACCCTCCGCACCAGTCCATACATAACATACATAAAGTCAAACAAAAAAAGGCCTCCTGATAAAATAAAACCCCAAGATAGAGTGTAGGAAAAATGATAAAAAAATAAAAAAATAAAAAAACCCCTCATTTTCTACTCCGAGAAGGATAAAATAAATAAATAAATAAATAAATAAATAAAAAACGATTCACCACAAACAACTTACAACCTTTTTCTCTTTAAAAAAAAAAAAAACATCTCAAAAATCCGAATCCATCGTCATACATATCCATCCGTCACACCTCTAACCGAAATGAAACCTCATCGCCCCTCCCTTTTCAGACAGTAGGAACGGCTATTATCACAGTTAAACATGAGAAGGAAGAAAATATAAATAAATAAAAAGGCAGATTATCCACAGACCCCACGATCGATGACCACCACCTCCCCTCCATGCCTGCCCTACCTCCATCACCTCTAACTAGCGCAAGTGGAGATAATGAACTATGAAATACGAAGGGGGAAAAAAGAAGAGAGAAACGACAATCTCGATCTTACAATATAAACTCACAGGGAAAGGGAAGAGAGAGGTAACGAGTCAGACTTGGCAGCACACGGCCACCAGTCCGGAGACGGGATCACAAGAAAAGAGAAGGCAATGGAAGGGGGAAGTGATAAGTTAAGTATGTCATGTGATGGCTAGTTGGGCTTGTGGGTTGTGGTTGTTGCTGTGATTTCCCCCCCCCGCGCGCGCAAAGGGAAAAGATTTATGTAATAAATGACGGTGGGGTGCAGGCCAAGGAAATTGAGTTGGAAAGTCTTTCTAAGGAAAAAAATAACATTCGGATTGGCGGTTTTTAGCGGGGGGGTAGTGAGATCTTGAAGAGGAAGCAGGTAGTATGGGAAGAAGATATGATACAAGATACAAAAGAAAGATTGAAAAGAAACGGTACCGGTACTGAATCTGGCAGATCCGTCATACCGAAGGAGTCAGATCGGAACGGCTAGGAAGGAAGTGAAAAGAAAAGAAAAGAGGGAGAAAAAAAAAACAAGAACCGGCGCTTTCCGCCCGCGTGCGAGCCTTGTGTTCTAGTCCGAATGAGGGGGAGAGTAAAGTCGGTGACTTTACTTAGTCATCATAGACACACACTGAGGCCTCCCAGCGACCGGGATCACCAACAGCTCTTAATCTGCAGGGTTGACGTGGCGGCAGCACAAGCCTCGCCTTCCCAGCAGCAGTGTCAGCCAGTTTCCCCCCTCGCCTCATGTTCATTTCCAGGACGATGACCCGGAGAAAATCTCCATTTTCGCGAACCTCCCTCGGCCTCGTCACGGGACTGCCGTTGGAATCGGGGGATGACGGCGAAGACGGTGAATGTTTGTTCTCTGTGAGGTCGGGTCGGTTGCTATGGTACGTTTGCATCTGAACAGCCCCGGTGCATGGCATGTCCGGGACCGGATTGGTCGGGTTAAGGTATCGGCGGAGAGCAGGTGTTGGGGTGTCCAATGTGGGTGCTGGTCGTTTCTCATCGGTGAATTGGGGGGTTATCGACAAGATGCTACGGGTAAGATAGTCATCGGGCTGAATGAGTGGTGCCGATACCGAGATGGACGAGAAGCTTCGAGCAGCCGACTTAAGCACACGGATGGAGGCTGTCAAATTTGATTTGAAGTTCAAGCGACGGGTTATCCTTTTCAGCGCATCTTCGGAAAAGAAACCGATTTCCGGCTCGAGGGTTGGCACATTCGAGACATCGTCATCAGAATCCCACATGAGAGGATGGTCATCTTGGGAGTCTTCTGGCGGTGATGAAAGCCCACGAAATCTAGGGTCCCCCCCTGAGCGTCGTCGTAACAACGGTGATGAAGAAACACTGTTCCATGAGAATGTTGATTCGTCATCGTTGTCTAGCGATGGAACGGACTCGCTTGAGCTCGACCTAAGTGACAACTGACTGTCACTTGGTGATTTCTCGAGTGGAGAGCTCTCATAATGCTCCCCCTCAGGAGGACCCAAAAGAACAGATAGTACTGATCGTGTTGAATCTCGTGATGGGTCTCGTGATAATTCCACCGACTCCGGAGCCAGACTGTCTTCTTCCTCCAGTGCGTCGTCAAAGGAAGGTGGAGGGTGAGATGGTGTTGGCGGCTCAACAAAGATATCCAAAGCGCTTTTTTGCTCTTGCAAAATTCTTTTTCTAGATCCTGGGGGTGGAATAGCTGTTACAGCTAATAATGCCGCTACTGCTGGTGGAATTCCGGCATGCCGTTGTGCGCACTGTTTCTCCCTAGCGATTCCCGAGCACTTGGTTGGGATAATCATGGGCCTGGAAGAAGCCAAGGACA
The DNA here is from genome assembly GCF_000151645.1 of Tuber melanosporum. Classification (NCBI taxonomy): domain Eukaryota; kingdom Fungi; phylum Ascomycota; class Pezizomycetes; order Pezizales; family Tuberaceae; genus Tuber; species Tuber melanosporum. The sequence goes on from NW_003299074.1 coordinate 303,481, forward strand.
ACAACTTTTTCGAGGAAGGTCTTAACGTAATACTAGTATCCATTTTCTCGCAGATAGCAGTTATATTATTGTGGTTGAAGTGATGGCGAAGCAATAGATTAGATTCGGTGAACAAACTCGGTGGTGGGTGGAAGGAGGGTTGTGAGGTTGCGATAGCTGTGGTGGTAGAGGTTGTGGTGGTAGAAGGAGAGGCAGCTCGCGGAAGGTGATCCATCTTCGGAGAAGGGCGGATAGATGGGCTTAGATATCGGAAAGCTCGGGGGTGGTTGGCCCTTGGTATCTGGTTGCTGGGGCTGGGATCCTGCTTACAACCAGCTTTGATAGGGTAGAGTTGTAATGGAGAATGAAACAGCAGCTGAGTGTCGCCCTGACGCAAGTTTGTTGGGGTCTGGGGCCGTTCCCTTCACTTTTCGATTTCCCTGTCCTGTTCACTCACACTCTCTCACACACACGCGCTTCCTTCCAGGCTTCAACTAGTCTGAGTGTAGAAGTGAAGCTCGTGACCGAATAATCAGTTTCGGGCGTGCACAGATAACACAAGTGTCGAGGTGTCAAGGTCCCACGTTGAGATCAAAAAAGGGCAAGAACGGCAGCCGGCCCGAACCAGGTAAGAGTGGAGTGACCGGAAATGTTCGCCCGTCTATGTATCTGTCTGAGCTGGTTGAAGGCAACAGTAATAGGAGCGATTCACTGGCATAAGGGATAAAAGGACAGGAGGCAATCAATCAGTCGAAAGGAGTAAAGAGGGTAGGCACGGGAGGCTTTTTCTATGCTAACGGGTAACAGTGGGAAAGGATAGTAAATTTTAGGGAAAGGGGAAAGGAAGCGTTGTATGCAAGCTCTCTTTGCTTGATTGATAGCAGACGGCGCACGCTATGAGTGAGTGGCCCCCCGACACACCTCTAAATGGGTAAAATATATCGGACGACAGATAGGTTCGTCACCTTAGCTATTGGAGATGGTGTGAGGGTGAGGTGAGAGAATAGGTAGTAGGGTAGTGTGTGGATGGATGGCTGAGTATCTCTATGGATGTACTTGAGCACCAGTGCTGGAGGATGTATGGGGGGGGATGATTGACTCGCAGCAGGAAGCAAGCAGGGACAGAGGGTGATAGATAAGTAACCACTCCGGGGGAAGGGGGGGGGGAGGACAGAGCAGAGTATGATGGGCTTGGGGAGGAAGGATTGTTGGCTGGCTGGCTGGCTGGCGGGCGGGCTGGTTTATTTGTCTGGCCAGGCAATGGATTAGAAACAAACTGTTGCCTCTTCCTCTCGCGAGAACAGGGCTATTCCGAGGCAAGGAACGTAGAGAAACCGCAAGAGAGAGAGGACCAGGGGTTGAAGTGCTACTCTTCACACAAATCCCCTACAATTCGTGAATACATGTATTCTACTAGTATCATACTTGTACCAGGATACTAACAAATTGGAACCTCTGCAAGACATTTTTAGACATGCGAACTTTGTAGTACGTAACTGACTACGAGTAGTACCGGTAGCTTTGTGGGCAAGAAAAAGAAAGCAAAGCGATAGAGAGAAAAAACAAACACACAGCACATTCGCTCGAGGAGATTATGAGGTAAAAGCAAATAAAAGAACTTCATCTCTCTGCTCTCCCTTTCTACTCGAGTATGCTGGCTCTTGTTTGCCTTGCCCACCTGCTTTTCTCTACTGGGAAAGGTCTCGGAATACTCAATGAGGTATGATGTGAATCCGTTCTACATCTCACCGGTCGTAGGATCAATCCCTCCTCGATGCGGTAAAGTTATGGGAGAGATAGGGATTCAGTTGTTGTGACACTGTAACCTTGTGGTTTCCCAAAGCGGTACACGTCTTTTCCTTTCTTTCTTCACCTACCCTGAACTCCTGCCTGACAAGAATAGAATTGATCCCACCCGGAGAGCTACCGATTCCAATCCCAATCAACCTCTTTCACCATCTTCCATAAGCGGTCAAATACTCATCAGTCGGGGAACGGCGAAATTTCTCGAGAGCTTAACCGATTGAACCGATATGCCCTCCTGTCAAAGGGGCAGGACAATTACTGGCGGAGATACAATGTACAAAGTAGCGCATCGAAGAGCCACGATTAGTAAAGGTCCACAGGATAAAACCGTCATAACCCCGAGCATCCAGTTTACGGGCCTAAGTGACTCTGGAGTATGTACCGGAAGTAACTTCTCCCCGCCCTAGCAGGGCAGTTAAAAGAGAGAGGGCCAAAAACAATGAAAAGGGATCAACTCAGCGACCCAATGACGATGACAACAAGCCCACCTGATATGCAGAGTGGGGGGGTTTTTTTCTTGTGAAAGGAAAAAAGCAGGGCGGTGGAAAAGAAAGCAGGAGGAAGGGGGCAGGGGAAAAAAAAAAAACATCCCACGGCACACACCAGAGAGGAAAGAGCACGCCGGTTGCTGATCTCTCCAGAGGTAACCCACCCAATCAAACCCGATTTCTGCATGCTTATCAGTTATTCGCTATCTGGTCGGTCTTTCACGCATTCACAACGTGAGCTTGACCTACAGCAGATTACTCTGGGCCCTTTGTCCAAATTATGTAGGCAAAATTCCCTTCGAGAAGATTTCCGTAGTGGTGGTGTGGTACATATAATTGGAACCATGCCGGTGGGTGTAGCGATGTACCGTACTCGAGTACCGTACCGTAGTAGGTATGGATGTCATACATCGCCCCAAGAGCCGGTTGTTGTCATTGTCCACTAGGTAATTTTCGGAGACGATTGGTACCTTTGAACATCTCACGACTCTCAACTCTGCCAATCCACCAGGCCAACTGTTTAGCACCCTTCTTTCTAGCCTCTCTACCTCTGGGATCCGAAGGACATTGGTCAATCTTTCGCTGTCGAGAGAAGATCGGAGTGACGCCCATTGCCGGAAGTTGGGTGGCGGCGTTGGAGTGGGGCGCGGAAAAGTGGGTATCATAGAGTGGGAGAAGCCACAGATAAGGATGACGGGGCACGGGGATTACCACCGGTATGGTACCGGTAGTATTGGTAGGGTGAGAGGAGGCGAAAGGGGGAGAGGGAAATGCTGCCATGGCAAGGAATTCCTATGCTTCTGCAATTTCCGCGCAAAGACCACCGACGCGAGAAGTGTGCGGTACTTGTCCCGGCCATGTAGTGCCCGAAAACAGGGGTAAGAGAAATATAATATGGTGAAAACTCTGTGTACGGTACTTATCTGTATGTTGTATAAGGGCCAATACGGGTACAAAATATACCTCCCCTCTTTTCGGATACTACTTGTCCTGTACTTGCCCGGGACAGCTACTACTCGGTGCTCGAGTACATAGTCTACAGCCTACCGGTACCTCACACCATCATCCAATATGAAAAAGCGTTATCATGGCACCGGTACCAGACAACAGGATGGTTTCCGCACTTCATCCAAAAGCCTTGCCAGCGCAGATTGCAATGGCGCCTCTCGTGCCAACTCCTTCTCGCGTAGCTAACTCGCCAGCGTCATAGTGAGGCGAGACACCGCTTACTCGCTCCTGCCAACCACAGCTCGAGTAGAGGCGCAAAATAAACATCTCCATATTACTCGAAAGGAAAAAAGCAATGTCCCGAGAGAATCTGACGACAGCATTGATTTTACTCATTGCGGGGGGAGAAGAGAAACGAAACAAATCATTTCTATTCGGGCGAGTGGGGGAGAGCCAATTAACTGTGCCGGGGTTTCTCCCTCTTACCGGTACTTGTACTTTCTTTTTTCCTTTTTCCTTTCATTTTTTTCCTCTTTCACGCCTTTTTCACCTCGGATAAAAAAGGAAATGCGTTGAAGTTAGTCCCGTTTGAGATGCACGTGGGGTTGAAAATTCCAAAATGGTCCTGCTTTTGCAAAAGGAAGGAACCGGGTCTGGGGATTGTTTTGCTGGTTGGTTGGTTGGCACAGGTTAGGCAGGCAGCGGGGTGGGGCGGATGTTTTCCGTTTCCCCCGCATTATGTGGAGGGGATCTCAGCACAGGGCGCTTGGAAAAAAGCCTTCCACGGACAAGAGAGCCTCTGTGACAATACTCGAGTATCAGTATGGGTGGTACAGGACGGTACTCGAGTGCGATTACTCGTACTGTACTGTACGGGTACTCGGGTACTTTGACCGGGGTGTTTTGTAATACTGTGCGATTACGAGTGTCATAATATTATTAAATAAGGTACCGCTCTGGTATGATATTTGCGCGAGAACGAGAAGCTGTTGGACTGAGCACCGCGGTGAGAGGAGGGGGTAAAAGATCTCTTTGGAAAGTGAGAGTGGGGAAGCGTTTAGTGATTGGGCCATGGCTTAATGAGCGTAAGCGTTTACGGTGGGGGGAAAAACTTTTTTTCAAATTCCTTGTTCGTGCGTGCTTTAAGGTACGACCGCTCATGGTGGACTCTATCCCAGGCTGCTGAACCAGTACGAGTATCATACTCTACCCTACATACGTCATCCCGGGCATATCTCTCAAGAATGGACAACGTTTGCACAAGAAGGGAGGACAAATTCTTTTTTTCTGCGCCTTCCCTGTCTAAACTCGGGACGCCGAGGCGTTCACCATAGCCAAGAGCACGGAAATACCATACGTATATATGCCTCAATTTTCCATGGGGATAAAATGAACTCCCACCACGAGCCAGGGACATTTGTTTTGTTTATTTCCCGTGAGAAGCCTATAAATGTGCGCACTCAAAATCCAATCATGTTTAGCGGTTCGAATTATGGAGGGGTTTTTTCATCCTAAAGACAATGCAGGTATGTCGCAACTGGTGCGTGCACCACAGTTAAATTTACCTTTTCTGCGCGACAAACCTTCTCCTCTTCCTCCTCCTCCTCCTACTGTTCGCCGCCAGAAGGCCAGGCATATACTGGTGCGTTCACCAGGAACACGGGTTGCGCAGGAACATGCTTCGGGCAAACAGCCTCAAATCCTACATTATGCACAATCCCCCTCCATTGCGCTACCATAATGCTTTTTTTTTTTTTTTTTTTTTTTTGAAATGTACTGTACTCGAGTACAGTATTCCTTCACCTTTCCCTTTTTCCTCTACAGTATTTCCTTTTCTCCCTTGCATGAAGTGCTGTACCGCTAAGTATGTAAGGTGCAACCAACCAAACGCCCAAATTCTCAAAATACCTAGATAAACGAAAGACCTCGCCCCACCGGGCCTAAACAAAATTATATCGAACTGGCCTTACCCTCCTCACTCGTTCACATAGAGCTGCAGTAGCAGATTCGCTGCACGTAGTGACACCAATTCCCGTAAATCCCAAGATTCTCTTTCCTTTTTCCCTCTCTTTTCTTTGTTTTTCGCACCATTATGGTTCCTGTGAAGGAGCCCCATATTCAACAGCCTTACGAAAATCCGCCTTCGCGGGTCAATATCAGCTGATGTCCATTCCGTCCCTTGAAGGAAAACACAAACCAGGGCGGGGCACGTTACTCTACATGAACAATGTCTAGCACAGTGGGGAAATTATTTGTTATATATGCCGCCAAACCCGGGAGCACCGCTGTGATACCGTAGCACTCGACCCTGAGGAGGAGGGAAAAAGGAAAGAAGGAGGATTGTGTCATTGCGGACCATTACGTCCGGTCCGGATTCCATCTCCACCTTCAACCCAGACCTGTTTCCAACCAACCGAACCTACGAGTAGCGCGGCGAACCGTTTTTTATATTGCGGGGTGATGCGCGTTCACCTACTTGTCCTGTCTCAGAAGCTTATTGTTACATCTCTCGGCGGCGGGGAGAGCGGAGGTAGGGGGATTGGAAATTGGCGCATTTGGAGGACGTTGATATGGGCGATTGAGAATACTTTTTGATTACACAACTTACCCAAGGCAAGTAAATTGATCTTCTACCTACTATAATGTTATCATGGATGGAGCATCTTTGCGCGATTAGGGGGCGAGTGAGGATGTGTGATGGCGTAAGAGGAGATAAGATGACTGCGGGGTTGGAAGGAGATGAGTAAGGGGCATTAGGGTGATATGCTAATGTCTGTGCTTGTTAGGGTTCGTGGTTACGGTTGATTTCGCTATTAGGATTTTCTATCATATCATACAATCATAACGTCGACGATTGCATCTTGGGCGCCTACGAGAGTTCTCGCCAACGGGGGTGCTTGGACGCAGCACGACCACGAGAAACAACTAGGAGAGGCTACGCAGCGATTCCATGGAGAGCTCCCACCGCTTCATCAGCCCATAACACAGCATGATGATACCCGTTTCAAATTTCGCAGTCTCTATCCACTCGGCAATATCACGAGAGGCCTAACTTCCACCAACGGAGAATTTAAAAAACCGAGGAGATTCTCCCGGTTCCTAACGTAAGAAACAATCACTTGGGAAATATGCGGAAGAAAAAAACTCTTCACTCACCCACTGACTTGCTCACCCCTACGTCAGCAGATGTGGCACGGTAGCCCTTCGCCTTCCCACGGGTAATAAACGTCCTATCAAAATTCACCCCGTCAACCATATATCTCCAGTACTCACAGTAGGCTCACCAGGAAAAATTTTCAATGAAAACGGAAATGATTGGACTGGCAGAAACCGCCACCACCATCACAAGCACCCTTCGAGAACCCACGGCATGCATACAATTACTGCATTCGTACTTCATACCCGCAACAGCTCCAGCAAAGCAAGGAAATCTAATCTGCATAACGCCGTACTACCGGGAAGCAATAGAAAAAAAAAGAGAGAAAAAAAAGAAAACAAGAACACAAATCTAGATATCACATCGAGAAACGTGAAACCCTCACCCCCTCCCCTGATCTAGTCGTAAATCATACCTCATCACTCCTCATGCTACTCGTGTTAGAGCTCTACCCCGCGGGTTCATCCGTGAGTAAGGACCATGTTGTTGCGCCTATATGCAAGAAAGTAACTAGGGTAGTCTGGATCCCAGGAACCAATCCCTTGTCAGGGTCAGGTACGATAAGGTGAGGGGAGGTGGAGGGGTTAGATGTGATATGGTATCTCCCATCTCGGGTTGGCGTTCCACCCTATTTACCAGTAGATGGATGCGTGGATAGTTAGATATATAGATGTGTGGATCTGCGCTATCGGGTGGGACGGGGGGAGAGGGGAGGGGGGGAGCAAGCAAGCAAGCAGGCGGACAGGCAGGTACGGGTATGCTAGGTGGGGTGAGACATCTCTCGCAGGAGGAGGAGGTATGAGCGCAGGAGAAGGAGCTCTGAGGGTTGGTGAAGTGTAGACAAAAGGGCTGTTTTGTAAATTTCGCGATGTGATATATGATAGCACTGGAGTGCGGACGTGGAACTGGAAGAAGTCGTGACCCCAAGGTCCTTGGACTATCATACAGCACCGACGTGGTACGATACTGGCGGGCCGGTGGGGGGAGGGGGGGCTGCCAAGGGGCAGATAGCTATGCGGACAAACTTGGAGTATGATACAATACTTGGCTTGGATAAATGATAGCGGAGTGAATGAATGAATGAATGAATGAATGAATGAGTAAGCCTGCATACCCTGGCGCATATAAAGAAATGATACGCTACCCTGCATACCCGTATGGGCATGTGCAGTACAGTACCGGTATATGTGTAAATTCCATGAGTTATATAAGAACACCGCTCTGCATACCCGTATGGCATATTATGAGTGTACCAGAGTCATATATATATAATAACGGTTACCGTAACTGTACATTGCATTCGACATGCATCATTTTTCTCAACGCCACGAACAAATATTTTTTCGCAACTTCCCCGGTAAAACACTACGAGCCGGACCATGGCATACTTCCCTGTTGAGGAAAGGAAATTTTGGGGAGATGAGAAGAAAAAAAAAAGAAGAAGAAACACCCGTTACTTTCCACAACTGCTGGATGAATGGTGGTGAAAAACGAGAAACCTAGGAGTCTATTGTCTCAACTAATTTTTTTTTTTTTTTTTTAGTGTTGTCATACTGGACCTGACCTGTATGGCTTTCTATCAAAGAGGGAAAAAAAAAGAAGAAAAAAAGTAGAGAAGGCTAAGGATATTAAATGTGGTTTGGGATTTACAAGAATTTATGACAACCACACAAGATCACGGTTAGAACATTAACAACAAGTGTGTTAACTACCAATAACATTAAAGTTAACATTTTAGGATAGCATTCTACTTGATTTCAGCTTTCTAATAAACTAAAGAATATCTGTCTGATGTGAGTTGTCTAGGAGTTACAGCCTATTGGGTGTCCATACAAAGTGCTAACTTTAAGGCCAGATTTCTGCCTAAATACATTGGTACACAGGCTGATACTTTGCAACCTAGACCTACTTGATGCCAGCTTTCCAATAGTAGAAGGAATTTCTTGACATGATTATTCTTGGAGTTACAGCCTATTTTGTGTCCTGGCAGAGTGCTGAATTTGATTTCAGATTTCTTCCTTTATACCTTAATATTGTAATGAGACTCCATGGGGTACTGTTACTGTTAGCTAAAATATGCCCAGACCGGTGTCAAGAGACTACTGCGGTAGGAATGGCAGTAGACTAGAGTCTACAGAGTAGAAGTACTGTTAGTTAGGTATTTCAGTGGGACATACTATGTCATACTATAAAGTACATAGATACTAGTAAGGAGCAGTGATTACCCTACTGGGTAGGGTAGCCTAAGTAGTCAATTTAGGAGTTACGCTGAATTGCGCAATGGTGAGTTCAGGTAGCATTACTCTACTTTCAGACCAGAGTTATCCTGCTATGCAGTCAAGTTACCCTACCTTGAAAGTAGCTTGATATGCAGAGCTTAGGGGGAAGTTACTAGATTGTTTGTCATGTGAAACTACAAAGAATGCTTGAATCTCATGTCCTGCAGATTACTCCTGTACAATCAGTTGAGCTCTGAACAAGTTGTAACTTGGAGGTGTAGTGGCTAACATTTCCCTCTGGCCCCGTTATATGTCCCTAGCACCATGGGCTACAACCTGAAGAGTTGCTGTAAGTGTAGTAAAAGTCTACCAGTGGTGACGCTCCTGTAATGCCTTATATCCTCACACTGTCCAGTCTACTGGACACTGTCAGCAGAATATATGAGGAGGTAAAGGAGAACCTAGAGAATTGTCTCCAGATAGTTTCATGCAAACGCACCAGAACTGACAGAGTAATACCACATTGAAGTTAGAAGTAGTATGGGAGGTTACTGGAGGTCTCTTGGTAAAGAAACTGAAGTCTGTTGCCCTGAAAGTATAATAGTATCAGAGAATCATTAAGGACTCTAAGATACTAGTCTGAGGTCACAATAAGACCTACTTTTAGGAGAGTTGACTGTGGGTGGTACCTATTAGTAGTGAACCTCTGAAAGAGTCTATTGAGGAAGCTACGTAGCCATTATTGAGAATAATATAGAATAAAGTAGAACTGGATAGATATTCAGTGGCTGTGGATGCTTGTGGAAGACTAAGTGTATATGAGTAGAGAATTCCATAGTTGGTATCACATCTGCTCAGGTATGTCAGCTTGCTACTGCCATGTCCATGATAAGAAGACTTTTTACTCCTGTTATTGCATTGTAGATGCAGTGGCTAAAACTCTTGGGTTAGGTAGAAGTTAGCAAATCACAGAATAGTCTAATATTTCTGACTGTATTCTTGGCTACCACCTAGATATTGGCCACCTGACAACAAGCAGCCATGGGCTCATATCCTTACAAAAGCCAATGACATTGGACTAAATTTTAAAGAGATATTATATTAGATAGAATTTACTCATTATAATAGCTTATTCAAACAAAAAAGTTAAATATCAAAAAAGCAAATTGCCTACGCAAAGAGACCAAAAAGCAAACCAACCAAGTGACATATTGAGATATAGAAGGAAAAAAGAAAGAAAAAAACTAGTGCAGATATTGGCTCCAGAAAGCTACAGTAGTGGCTCCTGGATCTCCTGTTTAGTCAAGTGTGAGTTAAGCTAGCAGCTAGTAGTAAAGGGTCTGCTCAATAGTGTCTCATTCGGGTTTCAAAGTACTATCTGTCTCCTCAACTGCAGTGCTCTCACACTCCATCACTGCTGTGACTTCTCAATCCAAACTGTTTAACTCTTGAACTATGGCTACTTGTTGTTTAGTAGATGAGTTTTTCAACTCAGTTCCTAGTTACCATCTCCTCCTGTTACAGGCCTTGGCCTCCTCCTGTAGTCATTTCTTCCGTAGCTGATGAAGCTCTTTAATTCCAATTACCTTTACCTTAGTGATAATATGACGGTCTGTTTAGCTTGTCAGCTTCTTTCCCTTGTCTTGGTGGAGGAGTTCAGCTGATACTTGGGCTTTGGCAGTACTAGTATGAGCAGCAGAAGCAAGTTGGTGGATAAGTGTGGGGATTTCGGCCGATTCAGAGGACTACAGTACAAGGTGTTCCATCTCAGAAATATGCTCATGCTGGTGAGTAAGAGGAGGTAAGTGGTAGATATGTTGAGGAGATACTGGGTTAGGATTTTGGCAAGTAGGATTATCAAGTACTTGGTACCTATTAATTAGCTAAATTCCTGTTGCCCGAAAGGAACTTGGAATATATTCTTAGTTAGAGTACTCATACATGCTCAAATTGCGGTAGGAAAAAAATCGCTGTTAAGTATTCATGCAAGTAGACTATAGTTTCTCAACCATATGTCCACTTTCTGACCATAGTAGCACTAGAGAGGAGAGACAATACCCACATTCAGGAGTTAGAGTAGGTGAGTAGTATGAGAGGGTAAGCATAGAAGCTGAATATGATGCTGAAGAGGAAAGGAGATGAATTCATAGCTCAGGTGAGAACTATGACTATCAATCAGTAATAGCTGATAGGCATCTTGGTCTATAGACTGGGTACAAGGATGAAAATGCTCAGAAAGCTATTTAAAACCTGTGTAGTTACTAGACTATCCAGTTGGTGAGAGAGCAAATGTTGCCTCCTCTCGTTTCTCATAATCATACTATTCCATATACTGGCTTCCCCCTTATAGATAACATATGGGGCTATTGTCTGTCTTGCTCCAATTGCTTCCACTAAGGTAATCCATTCTCTACTTCCTTCCTGAATCTGTTTTAGATTCTTTCTGATAATGCAACAGAGAACCGTTTCTTAAGTTAATATCCCTAGAAAGAAACTCTTCTCATTCATATTTGAGATATTGTGGGATAGAATATAGTACAGACTTGAAATCTCAATTAGGCACTTAAAAAAGTAATTTAATACTGTAGAATCACCGGCAAGCACTTGTTCTGGATTAATCGCTTGTTCAAAGTAGCTACTAAGTGCTTCATATCTCTTCTGAAAATGATTAATAAATCTCTTTCCAAGTTGTGGACTTCCATTGTTGGTACAATGTCCCTGACCCTACAATATTCTCAGCATCAACTTTCTTACCAAATGCCCCATTGCGGCATTTCCATATCATCCAAATATATTACTCATCTCACTATTCTATCCTCTTCTTTAGGAGTAATCCTTGCTGGCTCTAGTGGGTATCGTGGGGGGCTCTTGTTTGTTTCTCAGAACAGTTTATAAGGGTAGTCTTATTTAGTAAGAACTGGTGTGCAACTGAACGGTAACATACTTCTGGATGCTTGTCCAGTTAAGTAAATGCTCTAAAGAGGGCCTCTTCTGGTATTCTAACTGTGGATATATCTGTTGTTTTGTGGTATTCGGTTCTTGTTAAGGAATTCGATTAGAAAGCTCTATCTGTGGAGTTGTGGTAGGGTGGCTAATATCTAGCTGGTGGCCAAGAACATAGTGAGAAATGTTGGTTTACTACAGAGTATTTTTGGTCTGAACCCATGGGGATTGGCTAGACAGTCTAAGAAAGTTAGATGCTTGTGAACGCATAGTAGTGATGGAGAGCAACTGGCAGCATATGAAATCTACTTAAGTATATGTGAGTTCTCCTCTACTTTGGCAATCAACTACCTCTTGAGATCAGGACTTAATTGAGTAAAGCTGTAGCTTAACTATATTACATTTTACTATTTTGTTTCTTCAAACTCTACTGCTGAGACATAGAAATTTTGTTACACTTATTTCCAGAAGAATTCATCTTGATGCCGTAACAACCTTAGGATACATCTTCTCAGAGTGTTTTCCTGTTACAATTAGATATACAGGATACACTAGATGCAGGTGTGTATTTTTACTAACACATTACAATAACATAAAGAATATTTTCCCAATGTTTTTATTTGTGGAGTTATGCCTACTATATGCCTTGGCAAATTACTGACTTTAATGTCAGATTTCTGCCTAAATATCTTGTATAATGGGAGATGCCTCTGGGAAGATAGATCTCATGGTTCTGACTATACCGAAGTATTCTTTCTGAAATAACAATAAAGGTAAATTAAATTAACAGTTGAGTTGAAAAAACAAAATAGTAAAACTAAATATCGCTAAGCCTCAGCTCTTACTCAATTAAGTCTAGATTTTGAGAGGTAGTTGATTACCAGAGTAGAAGAGAACTCACATATACTTAAGTAGACTTCATATACTGCCAGTTAGTCCCTATCACTACTCATTGACCATCTCTGCTACACCCCTAGTGTTTGAAATTTATTTCCTATTTGGGAAGTTCTCAAAACTACAAAACTTCTTATAACTTTCCACATCTGGTCCCTTTCTTCACAGAGGAACTAGGCTATTATGTTTTGTACCCCTATTGTAATACAACTCCACTTCTGCTTTCTCTCCTGAGCTCTACCATCTTGAGATCCTCCTTCTTTCCTCCCAACCTTTTAGAGTGCTGGTTTTCGTTTCTACCCTACTTTTGCTTTAGCCTCACTCAGACTCAGCATGGTCGTGTTTTTCCATTTTCCCTATAATAGATTGTGGAGAATATGGTTTGTGTTAAGTGATTATAATGGGTTCTTTCTACTTCTCCGAGGAGTTTCTTTGGTCTTCTCAATAGGCTACAGTCGATTTCACCACCTCTCTCTTCTCCATCCTCTATGGGTGGTAGTATCCTATCCACAAAGAAATACAATCTCTCTCATATTAAAGACTACATGAGAGATAAGAGAATACACCTGAAGACATTTAGGACTTAAAGAGGTAGCCTAGTCAAGATATGAACACATTTCTGATAGTTGTTTTGACATTTGGGTCTACTCCTCTTCTCCTCTTACCTTGGCTTTGATCGGCTAGTACCTTGCTATCAACCTATCTTTCATCACCCAGCTGGCACATACTT